>NW_024756216.1:0-13282 GCF_018991925.1 Homarus americanus
GTAAATATCAGCTGGAGGTCGTAAACGAAGCTGATGTGAAGTATTTTGACTCACTGTTCCCACGAACTAATTGCTTCTCTGGTTTATACCGAAGAAATAAAACCGTCAACGAACCATCCGATTCAAATGTGTCTTAGGCGATACAGGGTGTTTAGGCGTCATTCTGATACCAAGAATGACTTTTTGTACTGTGGTGAAGCTGGGGGTAGGATAGGGTTGGGTTGGGTTGGGATGGGTTAGGATTACGCATGTGTGGGTATATTCTGTCGCATTTTATAGGTATCTTGCGTCTTTCTCTTTATTCCTTCTTTATCATGAATATCTGTGCCTATTAATACACCACCTCGCAGGATAGTGGAAGAGGAATGGATAGTAACGAGATAATATTCTTCTTACATATACCTTAGCTTGATTACAGGTAACACCAGGTAGAAGTTACGTGACTCTTAAGAGTTTTCCTCGACTTGGCTGATTCAACTGTAAGACTTGCTGTATTTATCCTTATTAAAATCCTCCACCTGTAAGACCCTCCACTTGTAAGACTCTCCACCTGTAAGACCCTCCACTTGTAAGACTCTCCCCTTGTAAAACCCTTTATGGATTTGAAATACCTTCTCGTCTTGACTCCACTAGTACTGTACACACCCTCTCTAGCCTTAGTTTACAGTAATGTTGAAGTATATAATGAAGACTCACAGCTCATGGGTTAGAAAAACAAAAGATGCTTGTTTTATTTATTTATTTATTTATTTATTTATAGCTTATTTTAGAATCCCCGAAAGTTAGAACAAAATGGCTGGCGGGACTCACAAGCGGGCGATGTTTACAGTATGGACCAAGAATAAAAAATAAATGAAAAATAAAATAAATAAATCGTAAATTGGTGCATTGTTTCTCCAGGGGTAATTATAGAAGTACAAATGTTCTGCTCCAGCAGTGGGTAACGATCCTTAGCCCGTATGGAAACTACTTGCCAGGTAAATTGATATAGATGCATTACCTGGAGTTAGTAGGTTACAGGGCCTCCTACGATAATATTAAAGGTGTTTTTTCCTTCTGTTTGTGGCACTTGAGATGTTTAGGTTAGGTTTAATTAAAATGGTTTAGTTATAATAGTTATATTACGATAAGTTAAGTTGAATTTAGAACTTTTGATTTGCATATATCGTGTTTTAGAAGGATTTGTTAGCTAATAAGTTTAATTTGGATAAGTTTAGTTTAATTTAGATCATTTGATTTTACAAGGTCGTATTATAATGACTGGGAACCATATAGAAAACTGTTAGAAAAGTAAATATTTCTACGGCAGTGAATGAGTAAGTCAATAAGTGGTGTATAGAGCTGCTGACGCAACTTAAACGGTATACACTGTACATTATATGTTATCAGAGCTTTCCTGTTGTACGTAACCGCCTCCGTCAAAGTGTCTTACTGGCTCATGTGAAGATTAGCCTCTAGTTTATTTAACCTCAAGATTAACTACACTGGCACTGCCTGACCTGACCTGACCTGACCTACCCTACCCTACCCTACCCTACCCTACCCTACCCTACCCTACCCTAACTTAACTTCCCAAGTAGCGTTAGGTTAATCATTAGTTGAAATAAGCTGGGAGGGTTAATCTTCAGGTAATCTATCTTAATTAACAATTTTGGTCAGGTGAGGCCTTCCTTACCTCGAGAGCAGGAGGAGGAGGACTTGCTAACGTCTACAGATCATCATTCAACCAGGCAGATATTGAATACCTTTTGTTGTTTGCAGCCGTGGCAAGAACACATCTTAACACCATAAGACTATTCGCCTCAATACAATAATACAGTAATTGATTATTGTATTCTAACCATTCTGATTGTATCTTGTGAACCAGATTTATTGTTTTACCTTAGTGAATGAGAAACTGGTTGAGGTGTATTGTGGTAAACATCCTTAAGAGCAGCTCTGTGTGTTCTTACGACCTCAAAGTAACACAAAAGGTAGCCAATATCTACCCTTGATCAGTCACTTTATGTAGATGTCAATTGTGTCATTTTTCTAGACTTAGTGCCCCCTGGAGGAGAAAGTAAATACAATGTTGATATATTTTGGTCACAACACACACTAGTAGATTATTTTTCCTTTTAACTAAATAATTAACACTATGAAGCTAACTAATTATATAACTCAAAGATGGTAACCAATATGGCGTCGATATTGTTCACATACTCTATGATAAATAGATGTATTGTCTGTTTAATTTTAGGGAAGAATTTAATTTATAAACTTTTGAGAATCTGGATACAGGAGTTTTATCTTTGTGTGTGTGTGTGTGGTGATGATGACGCATACTTTCCTCTGCAGTGAAAAAAATATCTTGACATTGCAAAGTTTAACTGTAAGCCGAAGGAACGTTTGTAATGTGACTTGTTATGTGAAATTGTAACTTGAAATTCTTTGTGAAAAAAATATTTCCCTATAAAGTTTGGCAATAAATGAAGTATTACATCAAGGTGTAACTTGTAGTTCCTTGTGGAGTAATTACCTATGTGGACGATACAGCTACTCCAGGGTGTAAGACCTAGAGTAGAAAGTCTTTAGACCTTACCTGAGGTTGAAAGACTCTTATAGTGGAACGTCTTAGGTATTGAAACTTTAATTACAGTAAATAAAATATAATCTACCTAAACATTCCTTCACCTGGCAACAACTAATGATACAGGTGGTGTAATAGCTCTTTAAAATTCCTCCGTTTGATATAATAATGACCACACATGAACTTATAATGTGCAATATCTTGATAACACATTAGCTGCAACATTACACATAGTCCAGTGTATGTGTAGTGAGGGACATCTACCTAAATGAGTTACAGAATGTGGAGTTGAGGCAAAAAAAAGTTGGGACATGTTTGAGATCATCAGTTGAGCCAAACGTTTATACTCAATATTGTTTTAATGGTATTTTAGAGCGACCGAAAATGTAAACAAAATGGCCGGCTAGGTGACACATACCTTACAAGAAATAAACATGAGAACGAACACACACACACACACACACACACCAGTTTTACCCACATTATCACCAGACTATCGGCATACCTGGTCGGTGGACACCTGCCTCCTCCTCCTCCTCCTCACCTTGCTAATATGCTAATATGCTAATATGCTCTGGTATGTTCCAGTCTATTTAAGATATGCTCCCATCTATCTTAAAGAGCTTATGCTAGTTGGTCTGATATGCTCCTCAAAGACTATGCTGATATACTCTTGTCATCTGATATGCCATTATGTTCATATCACTCTAAAGGATATACTAATATGTTCTGATATGTTGGTATGGTTCTGTCTCTCAGAGGGTGTGCTGATGTACTATAAGAGCATATGGGGTATGCTGATGTACTTGGTTATGTAGCTAGGCTCATATCTCTCTTACAGGGTATGCTAATATACCCTGATATGCTTGCATCTATCTCTGAACGTATACTGGTTGACTGTAATGACATAAGAGATATGCTGGTATGCTTCTAAGGGAATATGTTAACATACTCTACTAATAATTTGAAATGAGGTTAGCTATACCTTAGATTCAGGGGATATACTGATATGATATGAATTAACCTAGAAGTATACTGATATGTTCTCAAGGCATTCAGGGGATCTGTTAGTATGCTTCGACATACTTTCGGAACAAGGTAAACTGGACCTTCAGAAGATAGGATGATATGCTGACATATTCTGATGGATCTAAGAGAGAGTGGAAGACTATGAGAGCTAGTTAATATACTCAGGTATGTTGATATCCCTTCATGGCACTTGGGATATATGGTAATATACTCCGATGTGTCTCTTTGGATATACTGATATGCCACTAATGGGTCCCCAGAAAGCAGGAGACAAGTTGATCTGCTTCGAGGACACTAATCTGTATAATGATTTTTTTCCTGACTGTTAAGAAGTATACTGGTATATTTCAAATGTTGCTTAGTATTATAGTATACTTTGGGCTGTTCTGAACATATTTCACAGCTGATTTTCAGAAATATATGCTGCTGTCACTGGCTTGTTTATTCCGGAGACATTGATTATACTTTGAGTATGTTGATATGCTTTGTTACCAGTCAAGGAATATGCTGATATGTTCTGACACTTCTCAGTGATTACCCTGTATACTTAGATACCTGACAGTATTTATTGGAGTATAGTGTCCTATACTCTGATGTCATTCTAGTGATATGCTGATGAGCTGACATACCGCTTTATGTAACTGTGATATATTGAATCATATACATCCATTCCTCACGCTTAATATATATGATATTCTAAACAATGCTGATATTATTTATGTTATACCCTGATTATATACTAACATACTACAGTGTCATTTATAGTGTATGATATTAAATATTCGGGGGTATACTTTGAGGTTATTTAGAGAATATGATGGCAAACGGTGATATACTCTGATGCCATATTTGGTATACACAGATATATTGATATAATTTATATAATATACCGATAGATATAACTAAATATCTGTAAAGTAAATCCTGTACTTTTTGATATACCATTCAGGGTGAAGGTATGCTAATATACCACGATAGCACCCGTCTCTCAGCGCTAATATACCCTGATGGCACACTTAACATCCTGGCGCCGGTCGTGGGGTATACTGATATGCTAAAGTCTTCTTCATCTTCTAATATCTCGACTTCAGCTTCGTAAACTGTAATTACTTAAACGTATTTAACGCTCGTTTACGTAACTTTTTTATAGAATAAATGAATGTATATCCGGGGTTCTTCTGTTTCTTTGTCCATCTGATGTTTGCGTCCATGTTGAGGAGAACCACTTAGCAGGGCTCGCATTTTCCCATAATGTGTTACCTCAAGTTCCATAATTTGCACTTAGTGAAGCCACGATATCCCGCGTTATGTTGCCCGTCTTACTTCCTTCTGGGTTATGTGTCTTAAGTTGGTGAAAAAATTAAATTAAGGCTGAATTATTGTTAAATGTTAAGGTACTATAGTACTTGTCTGTCGTGTTGTTAATATAACATGGTTTCACCAGCAGTATGTACTCAAGAGCTTATTAACATCGTTGACGAGTCAGAGCCGCAACACTGAACCAATCTATATGAACATTAACACAAAAAATAAATTGTTACATTACATCGACTATCAAGACATAACTTACAATACAAATTAATAAATAATTGTACCAGGCAGATAAAATATTAGTTACAAAAAATTATGAAAATAGTCTTAATGTTCACGCCAGAACTTACCCCATAACAAAAGCCATACAACATTTTCCCAGTTAAGACTTCGTTAAATACAATCTCAAACTCCTTCTCAGAAACTGTGTGTTGGTGGTGTGCCACGTGTGGTGTGTGTGTGTGTGTGTGTATGACAGCACCTTTGATTTATACAAATATTCACCCAAATGAATAACACCAAGTAATTCACCATGTTATTCACGACTCTTAGATCACTTGGCTTGCGTCTCTCAAAAGGTCGAGCCAGGGTCAGCTGATTCAGTAAACACCGCTCACATTAATAGGGACCTGCCACACTTTGCCATAAACAGATAAATTGTACCGGGAATTTTTCCCCCACACACTCATCATTGTCACTTTATGTAACTTGCTGACAAAACCCATGACCCTTCAGGCCTTTTACGCCCTTAATGCATGAGTCATAAAGGCAAGCATGAACTCCGCATGCTTCCCAGTTGGGCAATCTCTGTCCACTACCACTGTCTCGCGGCCCAGAGTAGTCGTTGGACATATCACTAGACAGGGAAATTCACACTTAACACAAGTGTTATCTCAAGGTCATATTCACAACACTTCCCTGGACAGAATTCATAATTTATTTTCTCATATTACATCTGTGTGTATACCTGCTACTAGATAAACAGAAAATGCCAAGAAGTGTTTACATCAAGCGCTGCCACTTAAGAGTTCCAAGAACTAAATTAAAACAATTAGTGTGTGTGTGTGCATGGTGTGAGTGTGCATGGTGTGTGTGTGTGTGTGAGTGTGCATGGTGTGTGTGTGTGCATTGTGTGTGTGTGTGTGTGTGTATATGGTGTGTGTTTGTTTGTTTGTATGGTGTGTGCATGGTGTGTGTGTGTGTGTGTGTGTATGTGTGTATGGTGTGTGTATGTGTATGGTGTGTGTATGTATGGTGTGTGTGTGTGTGTGTCTGTGTATGTGTGTGTATGGTTTGTGCATGTACGGTGTGTGTATGGGTGTGTGTGATTGTGCATGGTGAGTGTGTGACTGTGTATGGGGTGAGTGTGTGTGTGTGTGTGTGTTTCCATTGCCATGAGGATATCATACATCATACAATTCTTAAAGCACTGGTCACATGGGCGCATTTTTTTTAGCAATTTCTTGCCGAAAAGTTATTTCGAGCAATTTTCGAGAAATTCGAGCAAGTTTTTGAAGCATTTTTATTGACAATCGTGATAGTCAATTTCTTGACTATTTCGAGCAAGATTATCGGTTCAAAACCCGGTTAATACCATATTTAATGACACGAAGCTTATTTATCGAGTATTTACCTTGGCTATATATAACATAGATCAATAACATTATGTATAAAATGCACAAACAGTTTTTTACGACACACTGAGTTTATTATTTGGGTGGTGTTTTGGCGTGTTTGTTTACAAAACACAAGCCCATACAGCCGGTCATTCTCCACACACTAACAACCCTCCCTACTGTAACTACGATAGTTGAACCAGTCTATATTAAACACTCGTTCCTCCTCCTCGCCAGCCACTTACGAGTCCCCAATAGTTTTTCTTCGCTTTCTCTCATTTCTTTTTAATAATAACAATAATACCAAGGATAGCTGCTGCGTCGTCTGCATTGTTGTTGTGATGTTCCGTCTCCCTTCTACTCGCACAGCGGCGTTAACTTTTTTTTTCTTGCTGTAGTAACTGAACCAAGAGCCACTCGTGTGACCACATTTGGAAGAAATTACTCGTAATTTCTTGCTCCAAATTAATTGCTCATCAAAGGGATCGTGTGACCGTAACTTAAGTCACCCTTAAGAAAAACTGTAAATACTGATTCACAAAACTTAAGGATAATTTCTGACTTGGAACCATCGGTGTAATGCAGAAAACAGTTATTGTATTCTAAAACCTACCCAAGAAATCTTTTACCCACTTACGATATAATTCTTTTCTATTCCATCAATAGATGTTATTTTACTTTTTTATACGTATTTTTATTTTAGTAATTTATAAACTATTTTCTTTATATACTTCATTACCTTTTAGTGTAATGAAGAGAATGAATTACAGAAGGTTTTTATAATTATATTGCGAACAATATTTTTCCTCGCAATAAATAAACAATGACGATGATCTTGTTTACAATATGGAGCTTGATGTCTTACTCCAAGTTCGTTTATTACATTTTCTGCCATACCCGACTGTTCTTTTCTTTCTTGTGGTGAAGGTTTTTGACAATTGATATATATAAAGTTGAGTTAAGAATAATGACTCTGATATTATAGCCATTAGGTCCTGAATAATAAGTGGTGTCTAAGTGAACAAATGTATGATGTCTTCAATTACCAGCGTAGTGTGGGGTAACAGTGGGGGTAGCAGCGAAGGGTAGGAGTGAAGGGTGGGAGTAAGGCGTGGGAGTAAGGGGTGGGAGTAAGGGGTGGGAGTAAGGCGTGGGAGTAAGGTTGGGAGTAAGGGGTGGGAGTAAGGGGTAGGAGTAAGGGGTGGGAGTATGGGTGATATGGATGGGAGAATGGTGAGCAAGGGTGGAGGAAGGGTGAGTAAGGCGGATAAGGCTTGGGATAATATGTGGAGAAGGGATATGGGTGGGAGTAAGGGGAGTAAGGTGGGAGGTATAAGGAGCATGGTGGGAGTAAGGGTGGGAGTAAGGTGGGAGTAAGGGTGGGAGAAGGGTGAGCAGGCAGGAGATAAGGGGTGGGAGCAAGGGGGAGGCGGTGGGAGGCAGGGGTGGAGTAAGGCATGGGAGTACAAGGGAGTACAGGGACAGGGGTGAGTAAGGGTGGGAGGCGGTGGAGAAGGGGTGGTAAGGTAAGGGCAGTGAGTATATGTGGGAGTAAGGGTGGGGAGTAAGGGTGGGAGTAAGGGTGCTGGGAGAAGGGAGAGCAGGTGGAAGTAAGGTGGGAGTAAGGTGGGGAGTAAGGGGTGGGAGTAAGGGGTGGCAGTAAGGGGTGGCAGTAAGGGGTAGGAGTAAGGGGTGGGAGCAAGGGGTACGAGTAAGAGGGTGGAAGCAAGGGGTGGAAGCAAGGGGTGGGAGTAAGGGGTATGAGTAAGTGGTAGGAGTAAGTGGTAGGAGTAAGGGGTAGAAGTAAGGGGTAGAAGTAAGGGGTAGGAGTAAGGGGTAGAAGTAAGGGGTAGAAGGAAGGGGTGGGAGCAAGGGGTGGGAATAAGGGGTGGGAATAAGGGGTGGGATTAAGGGGTGGGAGTAAGGGGTAGGAGTAAGGGGTAGGAGTGACGAGGAAGAATGTGGGACAAGAGGGAGGGGTAGCAGTGGGGGGTAGGGTTAGGTTACAAACTTCTATTTACTTCATCATCTGTATCCTGCTGGTGATGTTCTCTCTTTAAACAATTTGTAAAATAAATAAATAAATGGTCAGGTGTAAATGGTAAGAATTTAACAGAGTAATACTGAGGTATTACAAGAAAGAACTAAAAACTGTCCACTGTGTGTATCAACATTTTATAAAAGTATTTGTGAAGCTGTAAAAATCTTAGATATAAACTTTTAATTCAACTCTGTAATAAAAATAATTGCAATAATGAATCTAAACAAGAAATGAACTGGGTGAAAAAAATCTACAAAATACTAAAAATATAAAAAAAGAAGAATTACAGTAAAACCTGAATCATTGTAATAAACATTATTAAACTTTTCGTTGTTATGACCTAAAACAAACAAGGAAGACTCGTCTAGATTTTCGCTCTGTGAATTAACTCCTTGGATCGCTTTTGGGCAAGAGGGGAGTTACTCCGACTTATTCCGTGAAAATATTCCCAACTGTCCATAGAATCCGTTATAGTTTCCTTTATAGTAAGTGACTCACAAATGATTAATATTCCCATTCACCAATACTTTATTATATCAGAGAACAGTGCAGAGATAAGCTGGCCAATGAGCGATGGTCAAAGATAATACAGATTTAATACTGGATTGATAAGTACAGCTATAGTGATTTGTTTCATGTTACAGTAATAATAAACTTTATCAAATGTTATAACTACCAAAGTGTTATTTTCGTGATCGATACCCTGCTGCCAGGATTATAACATCGTTTAAAAGTTCAGTAAAAATATCATGCAGATTAAAACCTAACCTAGTGTATCGTAACCTAACTTAGCCTTTCCTAAGCTAACTTAGACTATCCTAAACTAGCCTAACCTATCCTAATCACACCAAACCTAACCTATCCTAAATTTATATATCATCAACAGATTTATAGATATGTTGGAGAAATAATTATCAAAAGTTTGTTGTCTCTGCAAATGTATTTTTAAAAAAAGAAAATGAAATTAAAACTTTCTAGAGAACTCAATTGTGTCATGAGCGTTGCGGCTTGGTTAGGTTAGGTAACATTAGGTTAGGTTAGATAAGGTAAGGTAAGATTAGGTAAGGTGAGGTAGTGTTAGGGTTAAATACATTTTACTAATTTTGCATCAAAATAATCACGACTGAAGGTATCGGGTAAAAAACCTCTGAATATAATTCTTTTTCTGAGAAAAAAATTTCTTTACCACTTATTTTTTGCCCCACTTTTTTTATTAAGTTTGATGAACTTAGATTAGGTTAGGTATTATTTAACTCTGAGTCATGGGTACTTATTGGATACTTGGCAGAATAACTTGTTATAACTTGGTCCTAACAAAGGCGGAGTCTAAGCAAAAATGTTCACTTGACCTCATATTTGGATTTCATTACTGAAGGATATTTACAGCTATACCACATTAATAAGGTCTATCTGCAAGTTTATTCAGTCATAAAAAAAAATATACCCTAAATGTGGACAAAAAAAATCTTCTATTTTGGTACAAATTACTTGAAAAGTTGTAAGAAGACAAAAGCTGCATCTCTTCCATAAAGCGAGAAATAGAACAGCCAAGCCTCTTCTTGTCGTAAAAAAAAACTAATATTGTATTTTAGTATGTTGATGTACAAAAAATTTTCTTCATTATTCTATGATAAAACAAGTCTAACAAGCATTATTAAAACATATATTATTAATTTTTTTTCATGCAATCCGGAAATAGCGACTACTATATCCAGGTTGATCGTGTTGAGGTCCTGTAAGTTACAGGCTAGATTACGAGCTCACTTACGGAGTTCGATGCCAAATATTTGTTTTGAGAATCCCGATCGGAGACTGTAAGTCCAGTTACTTGGTAAACAAGTAGATACAGTGAAATAAACTGCTGTACCTAAATATTATGTAACTCAAAATATATTCCCAAAACAGCACGTTTACAGATGAAAATAAAAAAAAGCATAAATAATACAAACAAAATCAATTAATATGTTTTTTATTACAGTATTTTTAAATATCAGAAGCGTAGGTTCAGCGCTTCTTTTGTGTCTTTTTCCCGGTGAAGATGTAGTCTCCCCATGGCAGGTACTGGTCCTTTTGTACACGGCAGAAAGTGGTAGTTTCCTTCTTCTTCTTGTTGTTTTGGGTCTTGTTGTTTTGGGTCTTAGTGTGTTTTGTGGTCTGCAGTTTGTTAGATCGGGGGCCCTTCTCCTTCATCTGGCAAGGCTTCACCTCCACCTTAGTCACCTTCGATACAGTGCGTCGGAACACCATTGTGATGTACTGACACTAACAGCTCTCTCACTGAGGTCAAATCAAAATTTGACCATACAGAAAGAATTACGGTTTAATAAGGTTGGAATTTAAAGAAATTGACAACAAAATAAAGCTCTGTTTATCACTATAGTAAAGAGGGATGGTGTTTGTAAAGATGATGGATGGTGTTTGTAAAGATGATGGATGGTGTTATAATATGTAGTGATGATGGATGGTGTTATATGTAGTGATGAAGGATGGCGTTATATTGTAGTAATGATGGATGGTGTTATATGTAGTGATGATAAGAGGGTAATATATGTAGTGATGATGGATGGTGTTATATATATATATTGATGATGCATGATGTTATATGTAGTGATGATGGTTGGTGTTATATGTAGTGATGCTGGATGGTGTTATATGTAGTGATGATGGATAGAGTTATATGTAGTGATGATGGATGATGTTATATGTAGTGATGATGGGTGGTGTTATAAGTAGTGATGTTGGATGGTGTTATATGTAGTGATGATGGATGATATTATATGTAGTGATGATAGGATGGTTCTATATGTAGTGATGATGGATTGTGTTATATGTAGTGATGATGGATGATGTTATATGTAGTGATGATAGGTTGGTTTTATATGTAGTGATGATGGATGGTGTTATATGTAGTGATGATGGATGGAGTTATATGTAGTGATGATGGATGATGTTATATGTAGTCATGATGGTTGGTGTTATATGTAATGATGTCGGATGGTGTTATATGTCGTGATGGATGGTTCTATATGTAGTGATGGTGGATGGTGTTATATGTAGTGATGATGGATCGTGTTATATGTAGTGATGATGGATAGTATTATATGTAGTGATGATGATGGATGGTGTTATAAGTAGTGATGATGGATGTTATATGTAGTGATGAAGGATGGTGTTAGTGAAGATTGTGAAGTGAGATGTAGTGAAGATTGTGAAGTGAGATGTAGTGAAGATTGTGAAGTCAGATGTGGTGAAGACTGTGAAGTGAGATGTAGTGAAGATTGTGAAGTGAGATGTAGTGAAGATTGTGAAGTGAGATGTAGTGAAGATTGTGAAGTGAGATGTAGTAATGATTGTGAAGTGAGATGTAGGGAAGATTGTGAAGTGAGATGTAGTGAAGATTGTGAAGTGAGATGTAGTGAAGATTGTGAAGTGAGATGTAGTGAAGATTGTGAAGTGAGATGTAGTGAAGATTGTGAAGTGAGATGTAGTTAAGATTGTGAAGTGAGATGTGGTAAAGATTGTGAAGTGAGATGTGGTGAAGATTGTGAAGTGAGATGTGGTGAAGATTGTGAAGTGAGATGTGGTGAAGATTGTGATGTGAGATATGGTGAAGATTGTGAAGTGAGATGTAGTGAAGATGTGAAGTGAGATGTAGTGAAGATTGTGAAGTGAGATGTAGTGAAGGTTGTGAAGTGAGATGTAGTGAAGATTGTGTAGTGAGATGTAGTGAAGACTGTGAAGTGAGAGGTAGTGAAGATTGTGAAGTGAGATGTAGTGAAGATTGTGAAGTGAGATGTAGTGAAGATTGTGAAGTGAGATGTAGTGAAGATTGTGAAGTGAAATGTAGTGAAGATTGTGAAGTGAGATGTAGTAAAGATTGTGAAGTGAGATATGGTGAAGATTGTGAAGTGAGATGTAGTGAAAGATTGTGAAGTGAGATGTAGTGAAGATTGTGAAGTGAGATGTATTGAAGATTGTGGTGTGAGATGTAGTGAAGATTGTGAAGTGAGATGTAGTGAAGTTTGTGAAGTGGGATGTAGTGAAGATTGTGAAGTGAGATGTAGTGAAGATTGTGAAGTGGGATGTAGTGAAGATTGTGAAGTGAGATGTAGTGAAGATTGTGAAGTGAGATGTAATGAAGATTGTGAAGTGAGATGTAGTGAAGATTGTGAAGTGAGATGTAGTGAAGATTGTGAAGTGAGATGTAGTGAAGATTGTGAAGTGAGATGTAGTGAAGATTGTGAAGGGAGATGTAGTGAAGATTGTGAATTAAGATGTGGTAAAGATTGTGAAGTGAGATGTAGTGAAGATTGTGAAGTAAGATGTGGTAAAGATTGTGAAGTGAGATGTAGTGAAGATTGTGAAGGGAGATGTAGTGAAGATTGTGAAGTAAGATGTGGTAAAGATTGTGAAGTGAGATGTAGTGAAGATTGTGAAGTGAGATGTAGTGAAGATTGTGAAGTGAGATGTAGTGAAGATTGTGAAGTGAGATGTAGTGAAGATTGTGAAGTGAGATGTAAAAATTGTGAGGTGAGATGTGAAAATTGTAAAGTGAGATGTAGTGAAGATTGTGAAGTGAGATGTAGTGAAGATTGTGAAGGGAGATGTAGTGAAAATTGTGAATTAAGATGTGGTAAAGATTGTGAAGTGAGATGTAGTGAAGATTGTGAAGTAAGATGTGGTAAAGATTGTGAAGTGAGATGTAGTGAAGATTGT
>NW_024756217.1:0-19692 GCF_018991925.1 Homarus americanus
GATTTTGTTTACTCGTTTGGTCATTTACGCGGCACCTTACCAGAATGAAAATTTTAAGTTACGCGGTTCATTCCATCATTTACGCGGAAAGCGGCGCCTGGAAGGTGCGCATTAGGTCGCTCTTACGTTATCGCTGACATCATATGACGTATCGGACTGTGATTGGGCCACGCATCCTTACCACCCACGCATTCCCTCCTCCGCTAGCTGTGATTGGTCTAATGTAACATGACGTGCCCTGCCACCAGAGGGAAGAAGTTGCTGACCTAGCCGGGCCAGTCTCATTGTTCTCAATTCTCCGCGTATACTGTTCTCTCTTGTGCCCGCTATTCCCCTCGATGGCTTCCGCTGGACCCCCACCACCCCCGAGAAACCTTGAACTACCTGGACCAAACCATGGTTATGTGAAGGAAATCATCGAGTTGGGGGAGAAAATCAAGCTCATCCTTGACACAGTCAAGCATCGGTATGAAGTGTCCAATAACCTTCTGTCGAAAATTATGGAGCCCGCAACCCACCACAACCACAGCCAGCCCAAGTCAGTGATAGTGACAGGATATGGACTTTGAGGGGTTTGTCAGGGAGGCCCTGCAAACCTCTGAGTTGTGATAGTGATTCACCGGAGGGCCACTAATCTGCCCTCTGCCTTGGAACCAGCTGCCATCCACGTGTGCCGACCCATCTCTTCTACTAACGTAACTGTTAAACACCTTTATATTTGTAGTTTTTTTCTATTTAGATATTATGTGTGTGTGTCAATACCATCATAAAATTATGATGTTATTTTTACTACAAGGTACGTATTGTGTCGGAAAAAGTGGAGTTTGGGAGTTGGCCCAGTCTCTATTTCAATTAATCCCATATGTTCTGTTATTTCGTTTACTCGTTTCTCGTTTTACGAGGACCTCCACGGGTTCAATTGACCGCGTAAATGCAGACTATACTGTATTTTTTCTAAGTACTGTAGAGTCTATGAAAATTCAGGGACGCATTTGAATTATAGATCGTGTTGTTACTTTGAAATTTGCTCATGCATTTATATCAGAAATATTATGTCAATAAAATTTTCACAGTTCACTCTTTTATCCTATCTTTGTGCCCTTGAATTTGCAAATTTTTCTCCTAGAACATGTTTGTGCTTGTAAACCAAATTTATTATACATTAGATTTAACAATATTCATAGACTTAAATGTAGTTTATTATTATTATTATTATTACAGTATTACCCTGCTTTACACGATTTCACTTTCTGCGATTTCTCATTTACGCGAGGTACCAGAACCGGACTTTCACTTTCCGCGGTGCATCTACTCATATACGCGTGAAGTATAATTTTTTTTTTTTTTATAGCTCATAAAATTCATACAAATTACCCGGCCAGAATATAATTTACATTGCTGGAATTCTTACAATATGATGATCATTTTGAATATAAACATCATGGATTTTGCATTAGACATACAAATTTTAGATCTAATGTAAAAATTTGGTTTACACAAAGCAAGTATTTTATCTTGTGTGCAAAATATATGAAGTTTACATTCAAAATATTCCCTGACCTGCAAGGAATCCAGAAATGTCAATTATATTATCCTAACTTTAGTCTGAGGTATTATTTATTACTAAACGTTAAAATCTAGTGTTTCACCCAATCATTTCTCAGAGAGGTAGGGGCCAGTGAGCTGGAAAGAGGGGGGGGGGGGGAATTTGAGTCCATTATTTGAATGGACATTAACCTGGCAACTGTATTTCTCTTAAATATTAATTGTGTGAGCATACCATCATAAAGTTTAGATGTTATTTTTACTACAACATAGGTATTGTGTCGGAAAAAGTGGAGTGGAATTTGGGGGTCGGGCCAGTCTCTATTGGAATTAATCCCATATGTTCTGTTGTTCACTTTACGCGGTTTTCACTTTCCGCGGTACCCTGTGGGTTCAATTGACCTCTGTCTAGTGCCATTAAGTTTGATAAAAGAAATAGTTTACATTTGCTTTATGCATTGTCCTAAACTGCAAGAACCTTTTGCCCTATAAATACCCCAAGGTTTTGAGGAGTTGAAATGGGGCTTGGAGACATTTTCAATAAGATACCGTGTAGGAAATGTAACTGTTTTGAAATGTTATTATTTTATGAAGTCTTGCTAGGGTTAAAGTTCAAAATATTGTATCACAAAATGATTGTTCTTGGCTTGTAGTTTCTTTATTTTTATCACTAGTTAGAGAAGTCTGCATAAAGAATTTCATAATGATTTCCACAAACAGCTTCAGAAAAATCTGGCATTTCCATACTGTATCAACTAATTGAAGTTTGAAAAGTTTGACTCCTTATATAAGTTGAGATGCATTCCTATGGAAATTTAACACAAGCACATATATGAATGGAAATAGGCACATATGACTCATTCATGATGCAACATGACAATAAATGCACACAACACTTGAAAATAACATAGCAAAAATGATGTTAAGTGCTGCAGGAGGTGGTGAGGTGAGGAGTTACTGTGAGTAACCTCCTTAAAACATTTTTATAGTCCAACATAATTCCTTTATGAAATCTTTTATCACCACTACTTTAAATTGAACTTGATGGTCTTTTTCCACTCATCTTGAATAAGGGTACACAGTAACACTATGCATAACTGAACACAACCTGGGGAAAGAATTCAAACTGAGCAGCACCATTGTTGTGGTGGTTGCTAGCAGCTGGAGGGGTGAGCTGCCTTCCAGCCATCATGTAGCTACCACCAGAATCCACACCAAATAAATTTTATAATCCGTGAATTTTCTTGTTTCACAATTTTTGTTAGAATTTTTTTTTAATATACCCAAATTCCATAGGGGTGAGTTTTTTGTCCGTTTCGTATCGCAAATTTTTTGGTCATAATTTCAAAATCCGTAACGGTGAACTTCTGTAACCCGGGATTCCGCATCGCAGTGGTTGCTTGTACAGTACTATAATCGTTTTCTGATAATCTCTGTGTAAACTTAAATAATTTTCCTTGCAACATGAGTTAACTGTCTTCAGTACACAGATCCACTTTGGGAGCATACTTCCATAGTCACAAATTTGGTTTGGATTTTGATGCATCATGCATCTTAGGTCTTTGAGATGGGTTGGTTCTGAATCAGGATATAGTAGTGTACTACACCTGCCTTGAAGCTAGTGAAAAGGTATAGATCTCCTTTATTTCCTTGGGATTTCTTACGACTTCGCTTTGGAAATGTCACCAGGTTGTAGTTTATGAATGTGAAAAGTGGGTCCTATAGGCATGACTGTTCTTTAGGGATAGTGTGGATACAGCTCACTGTATATTAAGCCTTCGGTACACATTTAGTATACAGTGTGCTGTATCCACACTGTCCCTAATGAACAGTCATGCCTATGGAACCCACTTTTCACCTATGAATGTAGTGATGTACAAAAGGAAGAAAAAAGATTTCTAAATTTTGAACCTTTTTCTAGGACATTGGAAAGTTATTGCAGAATCGTGGAGCTGAATTTGGAGTGACTACTGGGAGGCCAAGACGATGTGGCTGGTTAGATGTAGTGCTGCTGAGACATACCAATATGGTGAATGGTTATACTGCTATTGCTCTTACCAAGCTGGATATATTAGATGTATTGAAAGGTATGAATACTGGGGTTTCATTTAATATATATATATATATATATATATATATATATATATATATATATATATATATATATATATATATATATATATATATATATATATATATATATATATATATATATATATATATATATATATATATATATATATATATATATATATATATATATATATATATATATATATATATGTTTATTTATTTATTTATTTATTTATTTATTATGGGCATCATGCTGACCTCCTATTATGTCAAAGTATAATCAATTCCAGACTGGTTGTTGTTTCCAGGGGTTGTGCCTCTTAACTAAGGGCCTCCTCATGTTCCCAAGCAAGCTGTAAAATATCTGTGGTCATTTCTTTGGACCTGTCTGTTGCAGATGAAAGACTGAAGCATGAAATCCCATTTTAGGACTGAAAGAGCGGAATTTGTCATTGATTCTCTCCATCCCAAGAAAAGGGTTCTAGACTGAACGAGAAGTGAAATTATAAGGCCTCGCCAGTCATGGTGATAACAATCAGTCTGGAATTAATTTTACTTTGATTTGATGGGGGTAGCATGGAGTACATGTTTTGTCCATAGGAATAATGTGCCCCTGCTATGACTCACTTTTTAGACAATGGCAATCTGTGCCTAGGGGTGTTAATGGTAGGATCTGACAGGGCACACATTTTGTTCCCTCAGCCATAAAATCGAATTTCTGTATTTTTTGGTTTATTTGGCAAAATAATTTCATGGTACAGTATCTTATAAATTTTTCACTATGGACCAAGTACAGTATTATTGAATAAACAATTTTATATAATTGCTTGAACTTTATGAATTTAGCATTCATTGTTGTTTTTTGTTTAACTGTAATGGTGTTGCAGAAATCAAGATTGGTGTTGGCTACTTGAAAAGAAATGGAGAGAAAATGGAACATTTTCCAGCAAACATGGGTGAGCTGGAGGACATAAAAGTAAGTCTTTTATAATTGTTTATATTGAATAATGGGTGATCAGAAAATGTTAAACATAAGATTGATATGCCCAGTCCTTCTGTTGGTGAGGGGGTGAATAAAATTGAGGAAATGCCTTGCATAGAGTATTTTTTAAATGCTTTTTTAGTTTTTCTGTTTAGTGTAGGGTGGATGCAAACCAGCAAATACATGCGCATATTTTGCTAATATTCATTGTAATTCATTTATTCTTACCATTGTAAAAGATGTGTTCTGCTATGGTACTCTCATTTCTCAACAAGGCCCCAAATTTGGTTTATGCTAATTGATTGACACATGCCACCTTCATCCATTAGCAGCATGCCCTCCAGAAATGACTAATGTTGTGTTTTCCAACCTTTCATGCACAAAGCTGCTTTCTGGATGCCAATGCCCTTATTCCTAATATGTCCTTCACCCCTTCCATCTGTTTCCTTGGTCTTCCCCTGTCCCTTTTATCGTGCACTTATAAAGTGTACACTATTTCTATCAGTCTTTCACTTCCCATTCTTTCTGTATGTCCATACCACTGTTGCTGACTCTTGATTCCTTCTCTGCCCACTACACCTGTCACTTCCACTTCAAATTTATCTTACTCTCATTCTCTTCATTCTATTTACAACACATTTCACTCAGACATGTCATATCTGTTGCTTCAAATTTGTTTTTCTTTTGAATCTCATTATAATGTTGACTCGACCATACCTTCATGCATCCCATCTTAACCACCATCCATCTAATGTTTTTTCTTCTGCTACACTATGATTTGTCACTCATCATTCCATTTGTAGACAATTCCACTCGTATATCTGAAATACTGTACTTGTTATCGGCCATTGCATCCCCCCATTTAATCTTAACGTTTATTTCCTTTCTTTACTAACTTTCATCGGTTTTGTTCACGTTTACCTTCAGCTTTCTCCATAGACACACAAACCCAAACTCATATAGTAATATTTGTAAGTTTTCTTCGAAATAATCCATTAAAACAGTGTTATCTCAAATAGTAACCAACTCGCTTATCATATGCTATATATCCCATAATACTCACCAAACTTGTATCTCTCGAGAATGAAGAGGCAATGCTCTCTGTTCTTCCTATTCTTTACAAAAAATTTACAGATGTGTTGGATCACATTCAGGTGGGCTGGGTATGATTAGGTTTCAAACGTAATATTGACCACAAACGAGTGATAACATTGTCCACAAATGAATTAAAAACATTGTCTACACCCAACATGTCAATAGCTAGGGGTTTCATAAGTACAGTAGAAGATAAGATTGATTTTGAGTTGGTATGGGTGACAAACAGGAAATACTAGAGGTAAGAGAGCAGGAGGATAAATACCTACTGTAGAAGAACATGAAAAACATGGTCTTTTTCCAGAGCCCATCATTATTATTATTATTATCATCATTATTATTATTACAGGCAGTCCTCACTTAGCATCAAGGCTCAATTCTTGAAAACTGTGATGTTAATCAAAAAGACTTAATTGAAACTGATAATCCCATGTACTTAATGTTATAGGTAGGTGTTATGAGCAAAGGATGTTTACAGGTCTTGGGATGGGTAATTAAGAAATTAAAGAAATCCTTTATTAAATCATGCCAATACAAGTACTGTAGTCTACAATCAGAGCAAGGGTTCCATTCCTAAAAACCCTTGGGATATGCAAAACAAATTTTTTACAAAACCAGCTGGGTGGTGGGGGGGGGGGTGTACTTGGCCCATACAAAAACTTCCAAGTCAATGAAAAATACATGAAATACGTAGATATATATGAAATACATTATAATGTATACTGTAGTAAAATGCAATTGAGAAGCTTTATGCATACTCTTCATTTCATGATTGTCACTTGGCCACCTGCCACCACAGTCCACTTATATCAGGTAGCCACTATCTACAGGTAGCCACTATCTACACCCATATTTGCCACTCTTATGACATTAAATCAATAAGCATATAATAAGTGCAATAATGTATAAAAGAATTATCTAATATGTGGTAACAATTGAGTTGGGGTAATGAGTGATGTTCTGTATTGAGAAGTGCGTACTGTATCCTGTTCCCTCCCCCGTGGATGTTGCTCCTTCACCAAACTCACCGTTTAAGAATGTCTAATTATTCCTCGAAAATGGTACTCATTTTCACAGTTTTTTTTTATTCAAGTTGCAAAGCATACCATCAGTGTACATGACTGACCGTAAAACGTGCTTACGGGAAATGGTGGGTTGTGTGAAGTGTCGGGTAAATTAGTTAAGTGTTTTGGGCTTTACTATAGAAATGGCATGCCATAGCATAAAAGAACATATCTACCCTTCTTTATAATAAGGAAAGTTTTGAAATGAAAGTGTTAGAAATGGGTACTTATGCCTTTAATGTTTAATGAATTTTCCATGTTCAATTTTAGTTGTTGTCAATAATAATTTTATCATTGTTTTTGTGTATTTGTCCATAATTTATCTAACCTACTTTTTGCAAGGTTGAGTATATCATCATGCCAGGATGGCAGCAAGATACTGCTCAGTGCCGAACTTATGAAGAGCTTCCACAAAATGCACGTAATTATGTTGAAAAAATTGAGGAACTTGTCTGTGTACCAGGTATGTACAATGCTGTATATAGTAGATTTTTAAATGCTGACACTTAATTCCTTGGTGTTATTGATAACTCATACCAGGTATGGGCAACCCGTGGCCTGGACCATGTCTTTGTGTGGCCTGTGGAGTGATTGAGAAATTCTATTTATTGTGGCCCAAGGTTCATGTAGATGTAACCAGTTTATGGTGAGTAAAGCAATATTTATTAAAAGAATAACCTTCACACACAATTCGTTACCATTTCATCACCTAAGGGCAAGTAACTACGAAACTAACAGTGAAATTCAGTAAGTATATACGTATAGTCAATATAAAATTTTAATTTGTGAAAGTTTACTGACCAAGTTCAGTGTGGTCTGTTTGATGGATTAGCTGCCATGTGGCATTGGGTCACATGGGAATTAGCTAAGGTTGGGTAAGTCCAATGGGGTCACGGGCAGTGGTCACACAGGACTTGACTAATTAAGTACTGTACTTCCAGAATAACACAAAAACACCTAAATTGCACCTCGGTAACCCACAGTTGGCGAGTAATTAGCATTGAAAAAATTTAATTAAAATTTTCCAAGCATCATTATGGCCACTAATTACCCTGCAATCAAATCTTGGACCATAGTGTCAGAATCAGGCTGCTCAGGAGTACCTAAACTGAGATTTTAAACAAAATCAAATTTTTGGCCGAAACCGTCAAAATATTAAGCCTTATATGCCTTCATAATTTTTTGACTGAAATATACTTTTTTCTTGAAATTGGAATTTAAAGGATTTAACAAATTAAGTACTTCCAAAATAACACAAAAACACCAAAATCACACCTCGGAAACCCATAGTTGGCGAATAATTAGCGTTGAAATAATGTAATTAAAATCTTCCAAGCATCATTACGACCACTAATTACCTTGCAAATTGAATTGTGGACCATAGATTCAGAATCAGCATGATCAGGAGTACCTAAACTTAGATTTTCAACAAAATCTAATTTTTGGCCAAAACTGCCAATTTTATTGAGAGAGAGAGAGAGAGAGGGAGAGAGAGAGAGAGAGAGAGAGAGAGAGGTTGTTTCATTGTAGTTCGTCATGCCAATATTAACATTGACATTATTCTGGTGGGTGTGTCTCACAAGTAAGAAACATGCTGTAACTGTAGGAAAAATCAACTTATTAACAATACTGCTTCTCATCTTCTGTTAAATGCCAAGAAACATTAACATATTACTTCAAAATTATCATGATGGATTTGTTTCATAAATGGGAAAAGACTGTGGTTGTAAACTGAAAATATCGTAAGGTGGCCATGACGATAAACTGTTAGGTAGGATATAAATTTTGGTGGGTTGACCTGCAGAAAAATACCTAAATCGTAATGCGGCCCATGACTGAGGAAAGGTTGCCCATGCCTGACTTATACCAATGAGTGCTGGACTTAAAAGTATGTTTCAGATGTGTCCACAGCACTTCAAAGAAATTTGCTGAATTTATGATTTCTATAGATGCCTGCAGCTTGTCTCGAACATCTCAAGCCATGGAAAAAAAATTGTGTGGTGGTTTCTCTTGTCCATAAAGTCCACTAAGGTGTCAGAGGGAGGCTACTTAAGTAATGGCAAAAGCTACTTTTAGTACTGTTTTTAACCATTTATAATTTTTGGTTGTAAATAGTACAGTACTGTATTATAAGGACACTACAACTTTATTCAGGCCCTTTTTTTTCAAAACTAATTATCCTTCAAGAGGAGGGAATTATGACACCTGCATTGCTTACAGTTAAGTTGAAGCTAACTTTATGTACAGTACTGTATTGTTATTTACTTGTTATATTACCTGTACAGTATTTTGATGTATTATACTGTAGGTGTTTTTTAACAGATAGATAAAGCCATTTTTTTTATATAATATTTCCTACTTTGAAGCTCTGTTTAAAGAGTTAAAGGATATTAGTTAGATAGTTGTTATTATTGAACTTTCCATTTAGTGTTTGTAAATATTCGAAAATATAATATATACATATCATTATTTCAGTCAAGTGGATTGGTGTTGGAAAATCACGAGCCTCCATGATTACCATCTTCTAGGAGTTGAAGTCTTGTAGAAAGAAAGTTGGAAATAAGAGTCCCCCACAGAGGGCCTGCAGTGTTAGTGAAGTTGAGACAGATAGTTTTATGTATGTTCAACAGAAAAGTTCACCTACGAATTGAAGATAAAACTCGGAATTAAATTAACGTGTTCAAGATTTTGGCAGTTTCATTTAAAACTGTGTCACTTGGGAGAGAATTTCACACACACACACACACACACACAAAAACACACACATACAAGATATAGACACTCATTTTCTGATTTTATTTTATTTATTATTTTTTATTTATATTTTTTGAGAATCTTAACATCTTAGTACTGGTATGCTTTTTTTTATAGAAAATTTGAATTAGATGTCCATATTGTAAATATTGAAGACTTTTTTATTTAAGTCGAAGGAAGTTGTTTGACATTCTTGCTGTAGTGTTGTGTACAGGAACTAGGTCCTGCATGACATTTTCTCAAGTGATGCTTTTTGACTGCTGGGTTTCGTCTGGCTACAACTTGCTGGCAAAGATAACTTAATATAATTCTTGATTTGTGTTCTTGGCAATTTTTTCTTTTTGTAACTTAACCATGAATCAAAACATTTTGAAGTACAGTAAATTGTTATATTGTTATACATTTCTCAGAGGAAGCAAAGGTGAACAACAATTGTTATGAAAATCAAATTAATGGCAGAGCAGTAACAAAACAACATATCAAAGCAGCCTAGGCCTGGGGGCAAAATATAATAATAATAATAATAATAATAATAATAATAATAATAATACCATGTACCTGTGCTGACTAAATAGAATTTAACACATGGTAGAGATTTCAGAAGAGATTGTTTGTAGAGCTGCTCAAAGAAGTGATGGTAGTGTGTGAGTATTGAGTTTTTGACCAAAAACTTATCAATTTGAAACCCCAATTTAAATTGGAATTTTCCCTAATACATCTGTGATGTATAAATGAAACGACATTATTAGGAGGAACATGAAGAGGATTTACTGTATAAAATTGTGAGAAATATATAAAAGGATAGATAGTGAGTGGCGCGCAGTACCCAATAAAGAAAATTTATCAAAAAATATGGTTATAATTTTTTTATGGTTTTATATAAAAATTTATTGGACTTATGATCACCATTCCTGAACTATTATATATGAAAATATTGTATGGCATGTAATGAGTGTGTGTGTGTGTGTGTATATATATATATATATGTGTATATATATATATATATGTGTATATATATATATATATATATATATATATATATATATATATATATATATATATATATATATATATATATATATATATATATAAATTACTTTTTCTTTTTATCCTGGGTTTGATAGGTGCTAATAACTTTTGTAAAGATTATAAAAAATTTTCTGTTCATTGTAAATTATGTGAAAATATCAGTCGGTATAGTTTTCTCGTAATTCCCTCGTTTCCATTTTGGGCTTGCATTTCGTAGAAAATTTGGGGACAAGCAATAAGGATGTTTCTTCAAACCCTGGTGCTTCTAACATCCTTACATAGATACGTACAGTCATATGCATGCTTGTGTATTAAATAATTTTCTAAATGATACTGTGTATATTAGAGACCCTCAGTTTTGTAAATTCAGATCGAATCCCTTTAATATGGCACCCAGTGGTCTCGCATGATTTTCAAATTGGTGTCTAGGCATTACAGTAGTTGGTAATAGTTTTGTGTCCCATGCTTCTACAAATATTTTTTTTACAACTGCCAGTCCAGGCTCTTATTGTTCTGTTCTCTGGTTTAATTTAGTTCTAGTTTACCCATTAATATGGCTTTAAAAAGACCAGCAAGTGGTAAGCTACATTGGGCTTACATATACACTAATATTCCCCCTCAGCATATTGTACAGTAGTAAAATACTGTTCATATATTTCACTACAAACCCACCAGGTATTAAGATATTTAAATGAAAATTTCTCTTGTAGGTGGGTTTAGTGTTGGGCAGATTAGTACTGTATTAATTACTCTATTTTGTTGATTATTGTTACATTATTTTGAGGAAATGGTAATATTTTTTGTCAGCAGGAATGCATCTTCGGTCTTTACCTGTTTTACTTTTTATAAACCTGTACTGTATTTCTATTTTACGAATCAGTACAGTAGAAGATTTTTTTCACGAGACTTCAGCTGACCACCTGTGGTTCAGAAATTTAAATGGTTGAGCACCAGTCAGATTCTTAGGGTTCTTGATGAGAGGGAATTGATCTGTACAGTACATACTTTCTATTATAACTAATAAAAATTTGTGTTTGTTGTACAATATACAACAAGTACGGTATGCCTTTGTTATTTTTCATGTTTAAGTTTCATGAGGAAAAACACTGTAGACCTCTTCTTATGGAGGGTAATGAAAGACATGAAACTAATATGTTTTACAATATATATATATATATGCAAGTAAATCGCTGTAGGTGCGCGTGATCTAGGTATATGCTGATAACCACAAGGAAAGAAGAAAACACGAAGTTCCCAAGCGCTTTCGTGTAATTCACATCTTCAGGGGTGAGTACAGACTAAAGAGGAGTACAAAACAAGGTGTATATATACAGAGGAGGGTGAGACCAGGTCCATAGTGGTCAGGTATTAGGTAATGACCCTACTAATCTTTAAATAGCACGGCAACGGTCGGTAGTCAGGTCAGAGGGTAAGGTGACCCAACCTTCTCACCTGGTTACAAATCTTCTTAATTACAAAATTGTCCAGTTTGTACATGCCATTACTCAAATTCATGTTGAATGCTTCGGTATGTTTAATGAGACTAGATTCTATGATGTTCCTACTATCAATTGAATTACAAGGTAATATTGAGGAGGCATTATCCCAGTCAATGCAATGCCTGTTGTCCCTCAAATGAACAAACAGAGCATTGGATTCCTGGCCTGTCCTAACACTATATGTATGTTGTTTAAGTCTGGTTACAAGATCTTTACCTGTCTGGCCTAAGTAAAACATATTACATTCCTTGCAAGGAGCTTTATAAATGCAACCAATTGTGTTGTTGGGGGAGCTCTTGATTAACATTTGTTTAACAGTGCATGAGTTTTTAAATGCCACATTGACGTTCCAGGTTTTTAGTTGTAAAGGAATGTGTGAGAAATTTTTGTGAAATGGTAATATTAAAATATTCTTATGGTCATGGGTGGGCTTGGGATCAGTTCTATAAAAAGTTTTCTTCGTAATGTTTAGGCATTTGTCTATGAAAGATCTAGGGTATTTAAGGTTCAAGCCAATATTATAGATATATTTATATTCCTCATCAATGAATTCCAGACTGCAAATTCTCAAAGCACGTAAAAACATTGTTGAAAATACTGACTGACTCTATTATGGTGGGCAGTCAGTATTTTCAACAATGTTTTTACGTGCTTTCAATTACAATCAAACCATTGATCGAAAGTGAGATTGATTTACTTGCATATATATATATATATTGTAAAACATATTAGTTTCATGTCTTTCATTACCCTCCATAAGAAGAGGTCTACAGTGTTTTTCCTCATGAAACTTAAACATGAAAAATAACAAAGGCATACCGTACTTGTTGTATATTGTACAACAAACACAAATTTTTATTAGTTATAATAGAAAGTATGTACTGTACAGATCAATTCCCTCTCATCAAGAACCCTAAGAATCTGACTGGTGCTCAACCATTTAAATTTCTGAACCACAGGTGGTCAGCTGAAGTCTCGTGAAAAAAATCTTCTACTGTACTGATTCGTAAAATAGAAATACAGTACAGGTTTATAAAAAGTAAAACAGGTAAAGACCGAAGATGCATTCCTGCTGACAAAAAATATTACCATTTCCTCAAAATAATGTAACAATAATCAACAAAATAGAGTAATTAATACAGTACTAATCTGCCCAACACTAAACCCACCTACAAGAGAAATTTTCATTTAAATATCTTAATACCTGGTGGGTTTGTAGTGAAATATATGAACAGTATTTTACTACTGTACAATATGCTGAGGGGGAATATTAGTGTATATGTAAGCCCAATGTAGCTTACCACTTGCTGGTCTTTTTAAAGCCATATTAATGGGTAAACTAGAACTAAATTAAACCAGAGAACAGAACAATAAGAGCCTGGACTGGCAGTTGTAAAAAAAATATTTGTAGAAGCATGGGACACAAAACTATTACCAACTACTGTAATGCCTAGACACCAATTTGAAAATCATGCGAGACCACTGGGTGCCATATTAAAGGGATTCGATCTGAATTTACAAAACTGAGGGTCTCTAATATACACAGTATCATTTAGAAAATTATTTAATACACAAGCATGCATATGACTGTACGTATCTATGTAAGGATGTTAGAAGCACCAGGGTTTGAAGAAACATCCTTATTGCTTGTCCCCAAATTTTCTACGAAATGCAAGCCCAAAATGGAAACGAGGGAATTACGAGAAAACTATACCGACTGATATTTTCACATAATTTACAATGAACAGAAAATTTTTTATAATCTTTACAAAAGTTATTAGCACCTATCAAACCCAGGATAAAAAGAAAAAGTAATTTATATATATATATATATATATATATATATATATATATATATATATATATATATATATATATATATATATATATATATATATACACATATATATATATATATACACATATATATATATATATACACACACACACACACACTCATTACATGCCATACAATATTTTCATATATAATAGTTCAGGAATGGTGATCATAAGTCCAATAAATTTTTATATAAAACCATAAAAAAATTATAACCATATTTTTTGATAAATTTTCTTTATTGGGTACTGCGCGCCACTCACTATCTATCCTTTTATATATTTCTCACAATTTTATACAGTAAATCCTCTTCATGTTCCTCCTAATAATGTCGTTTCATTTATACATCACAGATGTATTAGGGAAAATTCCAATTTAAATTGGGGTTTCAAATTGATAAGTTTTTGGTCAAAAACTCAATACTCACACACTACCATCACTTCTTTGAGCAGCTCTACAAACAATCTCTTCTGAAATCTCTACCATGTGTTAAATTCTATTTAGTCAGCACAGGTACATGGTATTATTATTATTATTATTATTATTATTATTATTATTATTATATTTTGCCCCCAGGCCTAGGCTGCTTTGATATGTTGTTTTGTTACTGCTCTGCCATTAATTTGATTTTCATAACAATTGTTGTTCACCTTTGCTTCCTCTGAGAAATGTATAACAATATAACAATTTACTGTACTTCAAAATGTTTTGATTCATGGTTAAGTTACAAAAAGAAAAAATTGCCAAGAACACAAATCAAGAATTATATTAAGTTATCTTTGCCAGCAAGTTGTAGCCAGACGAAACCCAGCAGTCAAAAAGCATCACTTGAGAAAATGTCATGCAGGACCTAGTTCCTGTACACAACACTACAGCAAGAATGTCAAACAACTTCCTTCGACTTAAATAAAAAAGTCTTCAATATTTACAATATGGACATCTAATTCAAATTTTCTATAAAAAAAAGCATACCAGTACTAAGATGTTAAGATTCTCAAAAAATATAAATAAAAAATAATAAATAAAATAAAATCAGAAAATGAGTGTCTATATCTTGTATGTGTGTGTTTTTGTGTGTGTGTGTGTGTGTGTGTGAAATTCTCTCCCAAGTGACACAGTTTTAAATGAAACTGCCAAAATCTTGAACACGTTAATTTAATTCCGAGTTTTATCTTCAATTCGTAGGTGAACTTTTCTGTTGAACATACATAAAACTATCTGTCTCAACTTCACTAACACTGCAGGCCCTCTGTGGGGGACTCTTATTTCCAACTTTCTTTCTACAAGACTTCAACTCCTAGAAGATGGTAATCATGGAGGCTCGTGATTTTCCAACACCAATCCACTTGACTGAAATAATGATATGTATATATTATATTTTCGAATATTTACAAACACTAAATGGAAAGTTCAATAATAACAACTATCTAACTAATATCCTTTAACTCTTTAAACAGAGCTTCAAAGTAGGAAATATTATATAAAAAAAATGGCTTTATCTATCTGTTAAAAAACACCTACAGTATAATACATCAAAATACTGTACAGGTAATATAACAAGTAAATAACAATACAGTACTGTACATAAAGTTAGCTTCAACTTAACTGTAAGCAATGCAGGTGTCATAATTCCCTCCTCTTGAAGGATAATTAGTTTTGAAAAAAAAGGGCCTGAATAAAGTTGTAGTGTCCTTATAATACAGTACTGTACTATTTACAACCAAAAATTATAAATGGTTAAAAACAGTACTAAAAGTAGCTTTTGCCATTACTTAAGTAGCCTCCCTCTGACACCTTAGTGGACTTTATGGACAAGAGAAACCACCACACAATTTTTTTTCCATGGCTTGAGATGTTCGAGACAAGCTGCAGGCATCTATAGAAATCATAAATTCAGCAAATTTCTTTGAAGTGCTGTGGACACATCTGAAACATACTTTTAAGTCCAGCACTCATTGGTATAAGTCAGGCATGGGCAACCTTTCCTCAGTCATGGGCCGCATTACGATTTAGGTATTTTTCTGCAGGTCAACCCACCAAAATTTATATCCTACCTAACAGTTTATCGTCATGGCCACCTTACGATATTTTCAGTTTACAACCACAGTCTTTTCCCATTTATGAAACAAATCCATCATGATAATTTTGAAGTAATATGTTAATGTTTCTTGGCATTTAACAGAAGATGAGAAGCAGTATTGTTAATAAGTTGATTTTTCCTACAGTTACAGCATGTTTCTTACTTGTGAGACACACCCACCAGAATAATGTCAATGTTAATATTGGCATGACGAACTACAATGAAACAACCTCTCTCTCTCTCTCTCTCTCTCTCTCTCCCTCTCTCTCTCTCTCTCTCAATAAAATTGGCAGTTTTGGCCAAAAATTAGATTTTGTTGAAAATCTAAGTTTAGGTACTCCTGATCATGCTGATTCTGAATCTATGGTCCACAATTCAATTTGCAAGGTAATTAGTGGTCGTAATGATGCTTGGAAGATTTTAATTACATTATTTCAACGCTAATTATTCGCCAACTATGGGTTTCCGAGGTGTGATTTTGGTGTTTTTGTGTTATTTTGGAAGTACTTAATTTGTTAAATCCTTTAAATTCCAATTTCAAGAAAAAAGTATATTTCAGTCAAAAAATTATGAAGGCATATAAGGCTTAATATTTTGACGGTTTCGGCCAAAAATTTGATTTTGTTTAAAATCTCAGTTTAGGTACTCCTGAGCAGCCTGATTCTGACACTATGGTCCAAGATTTGATTGCAGGGTAATTAGTGGCCATAATGATGCTTGGAAAATTTTAATTAAATTTTTTCAATGCTAATTACTCGCCAACTGTGGGTTACCGAGGTGCAATTTAGGTGTTTTTGTGTTATTCTGGAAGTACAGTACTTAATTAGTCAAGTCCTGTGTGACCACTGCCCGTGACCCCATTGGACTTACCCAACCTTAGCTAATTCCCATGTGACCCAATGCCACATGGCAGCTAATCCATCAAACAGACCACACTGAACTTGGTCAGTAAACTTTCACAAATTAAAATTTTATATTGACTATACGTATATACTTACTGAATTTCACTGTTAGTTTCGTAGTTACTTGCCCTTAGGTGATGAAATGGTAACGAATTGTGTGTGAAGGTTATTCTTTTAATAAATATTGCTTTACTCACCATAAACTGGTTACATCTACATGAACCTTGGGCCACAATAAATAGAATTTCTCAATCACTCCACAGGCCACACAAAGACATGGTCCAGGCCACGGGTTGCCCATACCTGGTATGAGTTATCAATAACACCAAGGAATTAAGTGTCAGCATTTAAAAATCTACTATATACAGCATTGTACATACCTGGTACACAGACAAGTTCCTCAATTTTTTCAACATAATTACGTGCATTTTGTGGAAGCTCTTCATAAGTTCGGCACTGAGCAGTATCTTGCTGCCATCCTGGCATGATGATATACTCAACCTTGCAAAAAGTAGGTTAGATAAATTATGGACAAATACACAAAAACAATGATAAAATTATTATTGACAACAACTAAAATTGAACATGGAAAATTCATTAAACATTAAAGGCATAAGTACCCATTTCTAACACTTTCATTTCAAAACTTTCCTTATTATAAAGAAGGGTAGATATGTTCTTTTATGCTATGGCATGCCATTTCTATAGTAAAGCCCAAAACACTTAACTAATTTACCCGACACTTCACACAACCCACCATTTCCCGTAAGCACGTTTTACGGTCAGTCATGTACACTGATGGTATGCTTTGCAACTTGAATAAAAAAAAACTGTGAAAATGAGTACCATTTTCGAGGAATAATTAGACATTCTTAAACGGTGAGTTTGGTGAAGGAGCAACATCCACGGGGGAGGGAACAGGATACAGTACGCACTTCTCAATACAGAACATCACTCATTACCCCAACTCAATTGTTACCACATATTAGATAATTCTTTTATACATTATTGCACTTATTATATGCTTATTGATTTAATGTCATAAGAGTGGCAAATATGGGTGTAGATAGTGGCTACCTGTAGATAGTGGCTACCTGATATAAGTGGACTGTGGTGGCAGGTGGCCAAGTGACAATCATGAAATGAAGAGTATGCATAAAGCTTCTCAATTGCATTTTACTACAGTATACATTATAATGTATTTCATATATATCTACGTATTTCATGTATTTTTCATTGACTTGGAAGTTTTTGTATGGGCCAAGTACACCCCCCCCCCCACCACCCAGCTGGTTTTGTAAAAAATTTGTTTTGCATATCCCAAGGGTTTTTAGGAATGGAACCCTTGCTCTGATTGTAGACTACAGTACTTGTATTGGCATGATTTAATAAAGGATTTCTTTAATTTCTTAATTACCCATCCCAAGACCTGTAAACATCCTTTGCTCATAACACCTACCTATAACATTAAGTACATGGGATTATCAGTTTCAATTAAGTCTTTTTGATTAACATCACAGTTTTCAAGAATTGAGCCTTGATGCTAAGTGAGGACTGCCTGTAATAATAATAATGATGATAATAATAATAATAATGATGGGCTCTGGAAAAAGACCATGTTTTTCATGTTCTTCTACAGTAGGTATTTATCCTCCTGCTCTCTTACCTCTAGTATTTCCTGTTTGTCACCCATACCAACTCAAAATCAATCTTATCTTCTACTGTACTTATGAAACCCCTAGCTATTGACATGTTGGGTGTAGACAATGTTTTTAATTCATTTGTGGACAATGTTATCACTCGTTTGTGGTCAATATTACGTTTGAAACCTAATCATACCCAGCCCACCTGAATGTGATCCAACACATCTGTAAATTTTTTGTAAAGAATAGGAAGAACAGAGAGCATTGCCTCTTCATTCTCGAGAGATACAAGTTTGGTGAGTATTATGGGATATATAGCATATGATAAGCGAGTTGGTTACTATTTGAGATAACACTGTTTTAATGGATTATTTCGAAGAAAACTTACAAATATTACTATATGAGTTTGGGTTTGTGTGTCTATGGAGAAAGCTGAAGGTAAACGTGAACAAAACCGATGAAAGTTAGTAAAGAAAGGAAATAAACGTTAAGATTAAATGGGGGGATGCAATGGCCGATAACAAGTACAGTATTTCAGATATACGAGTGGAATTGTCTACAAATGGAATGATGAGTGACAAATCATAGTGTAGCAGAAGAAAAAACATTAGATGGATGGTGGTTAAGATGGGATGCATGAAGGTATGGTCGAGTCAACATTATAATGAGATTCAAAAGAAAAACAAATTTGAAGCAACAGATATGACATGTCTGAGTGAAATGTGTTGTAAATAGAATGAAGAGAATGAGAGTAAGATAAATTTGAAGTGGAAGTGACAGGTGTAGTGGGCAGAGAAGGAATCAAGAGTCAGCAACAGTGGTATGGACATACAGAAAGAATGGGAAGTGAAAGACTGATAGAAATAGTGTACACTTTATAAGTGCACGATAAAAGGGACAGGGGAAGACCAAGGAAACAGATGGAAGGGGTGAAGGACATATTAGGAATAAGGGCATTGGCATCCAGAAAGCAGCTTTGTGCATGAAAGGTTGGAAAACACAACATTAGTCATTTCTGGAGGGCATGCTGCTAATGGATGAAGGTGGCATGTGTCAATCAATTAGCATAAACCAAATTTGGGGCCTTGTTGAGAAATGAGAGTACCATAGCAGAACACATCTTTTACAATGGTAAGAATAAATGAATTACAATGAATATTAGCAAAATATGCGCATGTATTTGCTGGTT
>NW_024756218.1:0-10974 GCF_018991925.1 Homarus americanus
AAATAATCCAACAACCTCTCCTTGGTAGTAGAAGAGTGTATTGGTGTCCTAAAGTTTTAGCGAGGCTTGCCAGCCTGAGTAAGAAAAAGAAATAATCCAGACAGCCACTACTACCTAACCTAACCGCTGGAGGTTTCGTCACGCCCCCCGATGGCGAAATCCTCCGTTACAGTGTCTGTTTAACCTAACCTTAGTACAGAGTCTATTGGTGTCCACAATTTTATAGAGGCTAAGTCAATAAGAGACAGACAGAAAGAAATAATCCAAGCAGCCAACCTTGGTGTAAAGTCTATTGGCGGCCTAAATTTTATAGAGATATACAGGCAGCCACCACTACTTTCGCCGGAGGTTTCGTCACGCTCCCCGATGGCGAAATCCTCCATTACAGCAAAAGTGTCTGTTTAACCTAACCTTAGTACAAAGTCTATTGGTGTCCTCAATTTTATAGAGGTTAGCCACCCGAAGTCAATAAGAGACAAAGAAATAATCCAAGCAGCCACCACTATCTAGCCTGACCGTGGTAAATTCTAACGGGGGACCTTAAATTTTATAGAATAATAATAATACAGGCAACTAACCAACCACTACCGGGCCGCCTAACCTAACCACTACTTTCGCCGGAGGTTTCGTCCCGCTCCCGATGGCAGAAATCATAAATACAACAAAAGTGTCTATTTAACCTAACCTTAGTACAAAGAATCTAGTAAGGTGTCCTCAATTTTATGAAGGTTAATACCCGAAGTCAATAAGAGACAAAGAAATAATCCAAGCAGCCTAAACTGTTTAGCCTGACAAGTAAAGTAAAGTCTAACGAGGGGACCTTAAATTTTATAGAATAATAATAATACAGGCAACTAACCAACCCTGCAGACACTTCTTACAACCCTACTTTCACCGGGAGGTTTTCGTCACGCGCTCCCCGATGGCGAAATCCTCCATTACAACAAAGTGTCTGTTTAACTAACCTTAGTACAAAAAGGTCTATTGGTGTCCTCAATTTTATAGAGAGTTAGCCACCCAGAAGTCAATAAGAGACAAAGAAATAATCCAAGCAGCCTAAACTGTTTAGCCTGACGTGGTAAAGTCTAACAGGGGACCTTAAATTTATATAATAATAATAATACAGGCAACTAACCAACCACTACCGGGCCGCCTAACCTAACCACTACTTTCGCCGGAGGTTTCGTCACGCTCCCCGATGGCGAAATCCTCCATTACAACAAAAGTGTCTGTTTAACCTAACCTTAGTACAAGGTCTATTGGTGTCCTCAATTTTATAGAGGTTAGCCACCCGAAGTCAATAAGAGACAAAGAAATAATCCAAGCAGCCTAAACTGTTTAGCCTGACCGTGGTAAAGTCTAACGGGGGACCTTAAATTTTATATAATAATAATAATACAGGCAACTACCTAACCACTACCGGGCCGCCCAACCTAACCACTACTTTCGCCGGAGGTTTCGTCACGCTCCCCGATGGCGAAATCCTCCATTACAGCAAAAGTGTCTGTTTAACCTAACCTTAGTACAAAGTCTATTGGTGTCCTCAATTTTATAGAGGTTAGCCACCCGAAGTCAATAAGAGACAAGGAAATAATCCAAGCAGCCTAAACTGTTTAGCCTGACCGTGGTAAAGTCTAACGGGGGACCTTAAATTTTATATAATAATAATAATACAGGCAACTAACCAACCACTACCGGGCCGCCTAACCTAACCACTACTTTCGCCGGAGGTTTCGTCACGCTCCCCGATGGCGGGAAATCCTCCCATTACAAAGTGTCTGTTTAACCTAACCTTAGTACAAAGTCTATTGGTGTCTCAATTTTATAGAGTTAGCCACCCGAAGTCAATAAGAGACAAAAATAATCCAAGCAGCCACCACTATCTAGCCTAAACTGTTTTAGCCTGACGTAGAGTTTTTTTAATAAATCTGGTGATATGGAACCACACACAACCCCCCATAACCTGGGAATAATGCAATCAAATGGATAGTGCTAACTATTCTCAGAATAATGCAATCAAATGGTTGAATTGCTAACCGGGGGCTGCGCCCAGACCCCCCTAATGATGAATACTGTATTTGGTCGCGATGAATTGTTTATTAGACTATAAATCCTCTTCCTTCTTGTATTGGCAAGGGGAGTTTGCTTTAACTTAGGTATGCTAGCCTAAGTAAAAATAGACACGGAGCTGCGAAGACCTGATTCTTTTGCTGCATGTTTGAGTCTACAACTTTGTTGTGATAAGACACTCAATCCTAGTGATTGTACTTACTCAACATAGTGACGGTGTAATTACCATCACAGATTGTACGGGAAATTCCAACTTTGGAAAAAACAAATATTTGGCCTACCCAAATTTTGACTACTACCCGTGCGTCTACGTCCTGGATTGGCCAATCGGTGGTGCCCCACGGTGGCGTGATACATGCACGTTTACTGCGGTGCTCTGATTGGCTGACCGAACATCAGCGTGGTAGGTGACTGTTTCTACTCTCTAAGTCCTCTTTTCTTTCCTTTTTCATCCCCCTCATGCACTCCGTTCTTTGGACAGAGGCGAGACTTCGCGATCGGTCGATCCGGCAAGGGAACCTGTGATGAGTGCAGGGCACCCTTGTCCGGGGGGTCACCAGTAAGTGGCAACTTTTAGATATTACTATAGTCACAGGTAACCTGGGTGCAGGCCCGACGCCCGTCAAGAGGGGAACTGGGAGTCACTGCTCCAGGCAGAATCTGTGTTATAGGTAAGTTAGATGTAATCAAGAAGATGACAACCGCATTAGAATAAAACATAGAGATAAGGGACCTCTATTGGAAGGGGAAAAGTGGCAGAAATCACTTACAACAAACTGCAAGTCCCACTAACTAGAATATTCAGCACCAATGAAGGTTTTAAAGTAATCTGTAAAGATGACTTTGATTCAGATAAAATCCTTTCAAAAGAAGCAAGAGATATATTTTACAATGAAGGCCTTATTGTTGTCATGCCACCAGAACAAAAAGCAAAAAGATCAGTTTTGTTCGTCAAGTCGATCAAGAGATCGGGAGGAAGACCTGAAAGAAGAACTGGAACGCCAAAATAGGTGGATGAAGATTGAAGAAGTCATTAAGATAAAGGACTATACTCATGTTTGAAGAAGTGTCAATGGCTGAGAAAGTTTTACAACAGGGCTTTCTAATATTCAACATGTCAGTCACACCACATCAAATAAAGAAGGAGACATTCATCAGTCTACAAACTTGCTTCTCCTGCTACAAATATGAAGAACACACAACGAGAGACTGTCCGGAAAAAGAAAAAAGTACTGCTCAGATTGTGCAGGCGACGACCATACCTACACTGAATGTAAGAATACACATGTTGGCTGTCTCAACTGTAAGAGAAACGGGAATGCATACATAGGACATAGGACGTTAGCAATGGCATGCCCAATAAAAAACACATGATAAAGTACAAGGAACAAGAAACAAGGAAAAAGGAACAAGACAAGAAGGATACGACATACGTCGAAATAGCCAAGAGAGCGGTCCAAGAGGCTCATAGACCAGAATCCACAGTATTAAGCCTAAGTGAGCCAATACATGATAAGGTAATGATTAGTATGATCCATGCACATTTGCACAATATCATTGCACCGGATCATACAATGAGGAATTAAGAGAAAATGTTTAAATTGAATAATAACCTACCAGAGATGATATTTCCAGAGAAATCCACAATCAAAGAAAAACTTCTTCCAGACAACATATGCAAGCAAACAGAGAGAAAAGACTACCTCAAGACGAACAAAAGGTTTGAGCAAGGGGAGCAACAGCTGATACACAAGGAACACAAGCGACTGATAGAGATCCCAGACAAATGACTAGAAGTGACAAAGATAGAAATAACAAAAGGACAGACAAAGAGGTAGGGGGAGAGAAGATAAGATGAAACTGATCACAATATACAACCTGAATCTGCTGAAGAAATTGGATTAAAAGTTATCACTACAACAAAACATGGAATCCCAACATCGAGACCAACAGGAGGAACAATAGTAAAAAACTGTGAAGGAGGGATATACAAGTGGACATATCAAGAAAAATCCCTAAGTGAAGATTATGTCTGGTCACTAATTACTACGGACAAACTAAAGATTACGGCCAAAGACTTTAAAATAGTAGACCCGTCAGAGTATAGAAGAGTCAGAAGCGGGAAACAGGATGATAGGTCTCCACTCCATAAGAAATAATGGACAATAGACAAACAGTAAGAACTTTAAGAATAATACAACACAACGTAAGAAACTGGAAGACCGAGAGAATTAACCTAAGTAATATATATCGCGAAATTGACCCTGACATTATACTAATAAACAGTCACGGTGAGACAGAAAACAACAACATAAAACTCTTTAACTATTATGTAAACCAAAGAAATAAATCGGGCGAGAAAAATGACGGAGTAGCGATAGCGGTTAAAAGAAACTTAAAATTTAAACTAATTGATGACTTCCAGGATGAATTTCTAGCAATAAAAATAAATACAACTCAAGGAGACGTAATTATTGCTACTACTTACCTATAGAAGACCTATTAAAATTGGCTAACAATAGTCATCCGATGTACATCTTAGGAGACTTTAACGCCAGACATAGGATTTTTGACAATACAAATAATAACGTCGTGGAAACGCCCTTAATCAATTAATAAATTTAGGGAAAATCAATCATCTGGGTCCTAACTTTCCAACCTGGAGAAATCACAATACACAATCGACACCAGAAATTTTTACCAACAACAAAGCCTTTTTCAATTACCATATAATACAGGCAGTGACCATCTGCCAATTATACTAACACTGTCAACAAGCCCCATACAGATACCAATAAAAAAGAGACTGAAAATGAGTAAAACAGACTGGGACAGCTTCAAAGACGACTTAAGTAATCACCACTGATTAACCTACAAGGAAAACAACAGAAGATATAGACTCAGAAATGGACAGACTGCACTCAGCAATAAAAACATCTATAACCAAACACACTCCTTTCACACTTTAGAACATTACCCAACAACAGACTACCAGAAGAAGTTAAATTAATCCAGACCTATTACAATGAAATAAACAGGTATATGGAAAGACACGGCAGTAACAGATGGCTATTGTTACGAGTTGGGGATTTAGAATATAGTTATACGTCTACCCAGATCCCAACAGGTAACAACAATAAAAAACAAAGACAATCGGACTATAAAAGGGTAGACAAAGGATGCGAGTTTTCGTTGTATATAATAGAGTACCATAAATCCTTTAACAAAATATTCAGCTTATAAATTACCCTTAACCAAACTTAACCTAAACATTAACAGTATATACATATTAATAAACATAAAACAATCTCGAAGCAAGTGGACGTGGGGAAATTAATACAAGAGATACTAGTACTTAAGTGAGGAGCTGAGATGGCTGACGAGTAAGGCTGAGTATTGTAGAAGACGGTAGGTCACTGCACGTAGTAGGTTTAGAGGATAGATGATCCTGTGGTCACTTCCCAGAGCCAAGTGCTCTCCTCGAATTGGAGGTGACGCAACAACCAGGATAGGGAGAAGGGAAACCTCGGAGTGGTAACTAAGACGAGTCATACTCGTGTCTCGTCCCTAGATGGCGTTGCTCGTGGTGCTGGGTAGGTAGATCAGGACAATAGATGGCGTGCTTGTAGTGCTGGGTGGAGGGTTCGTAACACACCCCCTCAAAGACCTCCGTAGCGGGCGCGAAGGAGGTGATCACCTGGTGCGTCTGGAGAGTAGCTGCTGCATTTCCACTGGAGCTGGGTGAGGAGAGCCCAGCGGAGGATTCGCTGGTTGGAGGTCTTGTTGGTTTGGATGAACGTGAGTGGTTATGGTCGGTGAAGACTAGGGTTGTTTGTGGGCAAGACTGGAGGTAACATTCAAACTTCTTTATTGCCAACACCAGAGCCAAGGCCTCCTTCTCTATGGTCGAGTAGTTGGTCTGATGTTTTTCAACTTGGCGGAGTAATATGCCACAGGGTGAAGAACATCAGTGGTTGGGTCGGGTTAGGGAGCAGCCCCACTCCGACACCACTAGCGTCGATTTGCAGATGGAAGGGCGAGGTGTAGTCAGGCTTGGAGGCAAGGAAGGCTTTGAGGCGGTGGAAAGACTGGTCGCACCTCTGGTTCCAGATGGGGGACCGCAGAACTGGTAAGGTCTGTGAGGGGTCCGGCCACGGGAGATTACTGCAGAACCGACGGTAGTAGCCGCACATCCCCAGGAAGCGCATGAGTTCCTTCCTCGTCCTTGGAGTGGGGAAGGACAAGATGGCTCTAACGTTTGCGTCCTTGGGTCTCACCATACCATGCCCAACGATATGTCCCAGGTAAGTCACTGAGGCCCGGCCAAAAGCAGATTTAGCCAGGTTTATGGTGAATCCAGTCTCTTGCAGTCGTGCAAACAGTATCTCCAAACGCACCAGATGTTCGTCCCAGCTGTCCGACACCACCACCAGGTCATCCAGGTAGGCGAACGTCCCACCTAGGTCCTGAATTAGGAAGTTGATGGCCCTCTGGAATGTGGCCGGAGCATTAGAAAAGCCAAACGCCATAACCAAATATTGAAAAAGACCAAATGGAGTTATAAATGCCGAGATTATTTTGGCCCTATCCGTGAGTCCCACTTGATAATATCCTTTCAATAAGTCCACCGTACTGATAAATTTGGCACAGCCTATGCTGTCTATTATATCTTCAATCAAAGGTAAAGGGTAGGAGTCTGAGACAGTGACCTGGTTCACTTTACGATAATCGGTACAGAAACGAAAAGTGCCATCGGGTTTTGGAATGAGAAGGCAAGGTGAAGCCCAGGGGAGGTACTAGGCTCAGCTAAGTTATGTTTTAACAAAAATCTACCTCCTTTTTCATAATCTCTTTTTTGTGGATTTAGTCGATAGGCTGATTGCCTAATGGGTTGTACATCATCCGAGATTAGCTTAATATCATGTTTAAGTATATTGCAAAACCCTGGGAGGTCTGATGTGACTTTAGGAAATGTTGATAATAACTTAGTGAGATCTTTTGCTTGAGATGGATTCAGAACAGAAAAATACTCATCCAAGTTGTTGAGTATGTGACTGTTAGTAGGGTTTTTAGGTAGAGGGAAGTCTAAATTCTCCAATAGGTCCATGTCATCTGTCTCCGGCTCCGGCCTGACAAAACCGTATGCAATACAGGTTGACTTATAGCCTCTGGGATGTCTTCCTCTGACTGCCTGGAATGGTAAAGTTTCATGAGATTAATGTGAACAAGTTGTGAATCTTTTCTGCGATCAGGAGTATGGACTATATAGTTGAGAGGAGATAGTTTATTAGCAACTATATAGGGACCAGTAAACTTGCTTTTAAGGGGAGAGCCTGGAATGGGTAGAAAGAGTAACACTTTGTCACCTGGAGAAAATGATCTTTAACTAATTTAGGTTGGGACTTCACCATTTTTCTTGGACTTTTTAAGTTTGACTGAGCAATGGTTCGGACTTCAGTTAATTTGTCCCTTAAAGTGTCAATGTATTGGGAAACTGTTGCGAGCTTAATAGATGGAGTGTCAAACCACTGCTCCTTTACTATTTTAAGGGTCCTTATTTGTCTCCCATATAGTAACTCGACGGGAGAAACCCAATGACTCCTGGGGACATTCCCTGATGGCAAAGAGTAACAAGTCTATGCTTTCATCCCATTCCTTTTGGTGTTCTATACAGTATTTTTGAGCATTGATGCAATGGTCCCACACTGAGGTCTTTCATCACCTGTTTGAAAAGATTGCTCGTAAAATTGGTGCCCTGATCGGATTAGATCTCTTTAGGAATGCCCACTGAAGTGAAAAGGTGCAAAAGATGTTTGATTACATTTTTTGAAGTGATGCTTTTAAGGGGAAAAGCCTCAGGATAACGTGTACTGGTATCCATAACTGTGAGCAGGAATTGATTTCCTTCTTAGTCTTTGGTAATGGCCCACACAATCCACAACAATCTTTTCAAATGGTGTAGAAAATACTGGGATGGGCTTAATGGGAGCTGCTGGTATACTTTCATTTGGTTTTCCTACCATTTGACAAATATGACAAGATTTTAGGTATTTTGACATCCTTCCTAAGTCCAGGCCAATAATAGTGTTGGAGGAGCTTTTTATATGTTTTCAGGATTCCCAAATGTCCTGAAATACCATCATGGGCAAGGGCAATTAATGCTGGTCTGACTGAGGTGGGAATTACCACTTGATGTATTTCAGACCACGTGTCTAGCTGGGCAAGCTCAGGGGCCTATAGGCCCTCATCAAAACCCCTTCATGATAATAAAAACACGGAAGGGTGTTAAAATCTTTACCCTCAACTGCTGCATGATGAAGTTTAGTCAAAGATGGATCAGATTGTTGGGCTTTAATCATCCTTACTAATTGTCTTATTGTACAGATCTTCTGTGGGTAGGAAAATATTAGAGGTGGTTTTAGACGACGCACACTCTGTGACCGGGTGACAGCACAAGATGGGAAAAGATGAGGAATAGTTTCTTTAAGGTCAGTGGTGGAGTTGACAGGTAAGGAGAGTCGACTGTCTTTATGTTAGAACCACTAGATCTCCTACCAAGTCATTACCCAATAAAATGAATGCCGCACACAGGCATTGGGTCTTTCCTTATGGCTATTTGCACTTCCCCAGTAATCAAGGGACATTGGAGGTGCACTTTAGCTAAAGGATAGGAAGAATGGGATGAGAGATCTGAAATTAGAACACTCTCATTAGTAAATGCGGTAGATATATCGGGAATGACGTTAAACAGGAGGATAGATTGTGCTGCGCCCGTATCACGTAGTATACGAATAGGGAAAGAACGAGACCCCTATATTGAAATTTTTCCCTCATAGGTGAATGAAGAGAAGAGATCCTGATGGGGCCTTTCCACATTGGTATTTGCTATTGGTTTGGACTTGGGATCCAGGGAACTACTTTTAGCAATTCGACACTTTGGGTGTTTACAATTCTGGATCGTATGGCCTGGGTTTTACAGTAAGAACAAGTAAGCTTGGTTGCATCGGAGTAGGTGTGGGACCTTTCGACCTACCACTCACGTTCCCAAGGTTATCATCAGAGGAGGACCTAACATGTCGGGAAGTACCACGTTCTCTACTGCCCAGTGACTCCACCAACAAAGCGTACGCATCAGCCAGCTCAGCAGCACGCCCTAAATTAACCTCTCCACGCTCCTCCACATGCTTCAAGATGTGAAATGGTATCTTGCTCTTCCACCTCCAGGACTACCAAATTTAACAAATCCTGAAATGTGGAGGTCTCTGTAGCCTCTAACCACTTCTTAAAAACCTAAGCTTTTCTTGAGCAAACTCAACAAAGGTGTGGGAAAATGGTTTGGTTAGTTTACGAAACTTCTGCCGGTATCCATCTGGCGTGATAGCATAAGAGGTGAGGATATTCTTTTTTACGTTATCATAGTCATCAGTCTGGTCTAAACAGTTATAAACTCTACGAGCCTTACCATATAATTTAGGAACTAACACTGACACCCACTGGTCCTTTGGCCACTCATTCTTCCCGGCTATTTTCTCAAAAGTCCTAAATGACCCGTCCATATCGGATTCATCAAACCCAGGAACAAGGGAAGAAGCAGTAGCAGGGTTAAAAGCAGCTAGTTTCTCTCTTAATGCCACTTCCTTTGATCTAAACTCCGATGTTAAGGTGACTTCTATCTCTCTTACCTGTAGTTCTTTCAGTCTAACCTCCTGCTCCAACTTGGCCCGTTCCATCATTTCCTCATGCTCCAACTTGGCCTGTTCCGACCTTCCCTCATGCTCCAACTTGTGCTCCAACTTGGCCTGTTCCGACTCCTGCTCCAACTCGAGTTCTTTCATTTTGATTTGGAACTCGAACCTGGCTCGTTCCAGTTCTAAGGCGTCTATTCGTTGTGTTTTGCTGGCAGACAACTTCTGAGTGAGGAGGGTGGTGGATAGTAGTTGAAGTTTCTTAGACATGGGCGTTAATCTGTCAACAGCGGATTCTTTTTTAAAACTTTCATGGTAGACAACACTTCAATCACATGATTTTTTAACATTTCCTTAGTCAGTTGCTGTGAAAATGGGATATTATAATAGTTGGCTGTTCTTTCATTCTTTCTTCAGGATATTAACACGTAATTTAGCTGGAAGGATTTTCCAATAAATCCTGGAGATCAAAACCTAATTGGCCATTGTTAAGAAAAATAGGATAAATTAACTAATGGTCCAAAAAGATAAGATAAGTGGATAACCCTAGAAAATCCGGCAGTGGATAACCGAAAGTCGAAAACTAACCAAGTTATACCTGAAGTACACTTGCGTTATTGTTCTTCTGAGAAGATCCTTAGATAAGGATAAGAGACTTGAAAGAGGTATTAGGGCGTATTACGGCATTAATAAAGATCCGGATTAACAACCCTTGAGTGAACAGGAAGGGTGTATTACGGCATTTATATAAAGATCCGGATTAACAACCCTTAGATACTTGAAACAGGAAGGGCGTATTACAGCATTAATATAAAGATCCGGATTAACAACCCTTGAGTTACTTTATTATTGACCCCGAATGAGATAATGAAAAGAACAATAATTGAGGCTTTATAATTATGGGGTCCTGGTAGAGAGGGGCGTCCCAAGATATCACTTCACCCTAAACTAGTGACTATGGAACAGCCTACTCTGGAGCGAGGGTACGGCATTAAACAGATCCGGATTCTTCCCTACACTCGATAAGACTTACTACTCGACTGCCTACGTGTAATAACAGGTAAGCCTTATGACACTCGGAACCTAATATCCTACGTCTGTCACTCTTACTGTACGATAATGCCAATATATGCACACACACATGAAGGGAACTTTAAACCACCGTAAAGCAATTGTAAACAAGTGACTGGGAGGAATAATTAACAAGGAGTAACAAGGG
>NW_024756219.1:0-16771 GCF_018991925.1 Homarus americanus
TTGAGATATACCATATTACCTTTTTGCTGGAAGCATCATTTTGGATCAGGTGTTGGTTTAAACATATACATCAATTTTTCAGCATTATAATTGCCTTTCTATAACCAAATTATGTCTATCAAATTGGAAAGTTATTTTTATATAATAACAAATACCTGCGGCATTGAAGAACGAAAAAAACAATTATTAGCCGGTAGAAATAAAACAAATGTTAAGATGGTTACAGTTACACCGACTTCTCCATTTGGCCGATCTCTTATGCAACTTCTGGAATATCTCATCAAATAACAATGATCCGCCATCATATTTCAAAAGTCCCATCATTGTGCGTTCTTTCGTGCTATTTGTCTTGATGGCGCTCCCCTTGCTCCTCGCTCCACTTCTCTGGATTCTGGAAACTCATCAAAGTGACTGTGTAAGTAGTGAACCTTCGATATAAATTCTGCATCCAAATTCTTGCAAACTTCAAAACAGCTTTACAATTTCTTGATAGTGTACATCACTTTCTTAAATACAGAGACCTTTTACATTTAGAAAGCATTCCAAGTTCACCCTGTGCCTCAATCCCATTTGCCTTTGAAAGTACTTGGATCTCTGAGTGATATTCTTATTTAGAAATTATAAAAATCACCTTGCTTTTTTTTCCTCGTCGCTAAGGCTTGGAGGAGTTGAGCATATATACTCAGAGCCTCTCACTATGATCAAAGGCCTTGACCAATTTGACCCCAGTACCAGTTTTGCAAGAGGACAAGCACTTACTATATCAACAGAGATCATTAATGATATTCTTGTCACCAGGCGTCAAACTTCATCTGTGATGGCCAGTCTTCTTAATGGTCTGCTGTGGCCCTGTGGTACTGGTAACACAGAAAGCAAGGGCATTTTATATGCCTCCTTGCTGGCCCAATAGAGTTTACCATTTCAGTCCACACTGAGTGTGTACATTTCTGTGAGCATACTTGCAACCTCTCTGGAACAGTCTTTAATGTTTCCTGCTCTTCTTTAATTTGCCAGAATATCAAATTGGGAATTGAACCATACTTGTTTTTGACGCAGAGGTACCTTTCATGTCCATTTGAACTGTCAATAAAAGTCTCAATCCTTACTATCATATACTGGCATTGTCCATAGGAGAAAAGTCCTTCTCATCCTTCTAAAAACCATTAGGTCTATAGATAGAAAATGCTTGCAATTCACTCTTCTCCTATTTACGATAAAAGGGACGCCTCTGTGCAGGTTTTAAGTCATTTCTCTTGAAGCCAAGGAAGCTAACTGGTCAGCAGACTGTTTGTGGCAGGAACTGGTCTCTGTGGTCTGTTCTATTAAAATAAATAACGTTGGCCTTTTAATCTGCAGATGGCTGAAAGATCAGTCTCTTCATCTTCATCAACTACTACTACTACTACTACTACTAATAATAATAATAATAATAATTATAATAATAATAATTAATGGTTTATTGAAAGGTCATGGCAGCCGGAAGGCTGAAAATATACAGTTGCATAATTGGGGAATGGGTCAATTGATTGACCAATATTATGCAAGTGACATAAGTGATACAAATATGATATATAATAACTAGGTGGGGAGAAGCTCAAACTAAAGGGCATTTCAACATAGTGACAGTGCAAAACGGTAAGATTGACTGGGAGTGAATACACTGGTTGATTACAAGTTATTGATAATTTTTACAATGGTTGGGACTGGGCTGTTCTTATAGCGATCAGTACGTGCTCGTATGGGCTGGATGAGGTTGTGGTGTCGAACAGCAATTTTCGGACGAGAGATCTCGGGTAGAAGCAGGAACCGCTGTCGAGGATGGTGCAGAAGCTTCTCACGAAATTTGCAGATGAAGTCGTGGTGATTGTCAGAGAAAGCCGAGAGGGTTAGTGTGTTGAGCGCTTCTTGATATGTGGAGTAGCAAAGGGAGAGAATAATCTTGCATGCCCTCTTTTGCACTTTTTCTAGGTGTTTACGTTGTGTGGCATTTAGGGGGGAAGACCAGTTCGGGGAGGCATAGGTGAGCTTGGGAAGTATGAATGTTGAGTAAACACTGACTAGCTCGGGCGCAACAACTCCGAAGGACTTGAGTCGGCGGATGAGGTTGAGAGGGAAACTGGAGGATTTGACAACTTCACTGACGTGTGTTTTCCAATTTAGTTTGTTGTCTATGGTGACGCGAAGGAGCTTAGTGGAATCTACAACCTGGAGTGTGTTGGGACCTAAAGTAATGGAAGGGGGTGGGACAATGTCGGAGGAGAGGTTGATGTGTATAACCATGGTCTTGGTATGGTTGATGGTGACGTGGTTATTGGTGGCCCAATTTTGGAGACTGTTCACAAAATCCTGGAGAGTGGTATAGTCTGTAGCAGAATTGTTGACACTGATCCCAATGGTGGAATCGCCGACATATTTCCAGCGAGCAGGGGTTTCCTTTAGGGCATCATTGATAAGCATAAGGAAGCATAGTGGTCCCATCTTGGTGCCTTAGGGGACGCCACAAGTGAGTGACTGAAAGGTGTGTGTGTGTAATAATAATAATAATAATTAACGGTTTATTGAAAGAGCTTGGCAGCCAGAAGGCTGAAAATATACAGTTACATATTTGGGGAATGGGTTACGAATTACAAATAATATACAAGTAACATAAGTGATACAAATAAGACATATAATAACTTAGATGGGGATCAGCTCAAACTACAGTTCATTTCAACATAGTGACAGTGTAGGGAGCAGTGTTTACTGGGAGTGAATACACTGATTTATTACATGTTATTGATAATTTTTACAATGGTTGGGACTGGGCTGTTCTTATAGCGATCAGTTCGTGCACGTATGGGCTGGATGCGGTTGTGGTGTCGAACAGCAATTCTCGGACAGGGGATCTCAGGTGGTAGTAGGGGCCGGTGTCGGGGGTGGTGTAGAAGCTTCTTACCAAATTTGCAGATGAGGCCGTGGTGATGGTCAGTGAGAGTCGAAAGGGTCAGTGTGTTGAGCGCTTCTTGATATGTGGAGTAGGAAGGGGCGAGAATAATCTTGCATGCCCTCTTTTGCACTTTTTCTAGGTGTTTACGTTGTGTGGCATTTAGGGAGGAAGACCAGGTGGGGGAGGCATAGGTGAGCTTGGGAAGTATGAATGTTGTGTATACACTGAGGAGCTCGTGTGCGGGAACTCCGAGGGACTTGAGTCGGCGGAGGAGGTGGAGACGGAAACTGGAGGATTTGACAACTTCACTGACGTGTGGTTTCCAATTTAGTTTGTTGTCTATGGTGACGCCGAGGAGCTTCGTGGAATCTACAACCTGGAGTGTGTTCGGACCTAGGGTAATGGAAGGAGGTGGGACAATGTCGGAGGAGAGGTTGATGTGCATAACCATGGTCTTGGTATGGTTGATGGTGACATGGTTGTTGGTGGCCCAGTTTTGGAGACTGTTCAATAAATCCTGAAGGGCGGTATAGTTGGGAGCAGAATTGTTGACGCTGATCCCAATGGTGGAGTCGTCGACATATTTCCAGCGAGCAGGGGTTTCTCTTAGGGCATCATTGATGAGCATAAGGAAGCAGAGTGGTCCCATCTTGGTGCCTTGGGGGACGCCACAGGTGAGTGACTGAAAGGTGGAGACAGCCCCTCGGAAGCGTACAGCTTGGCGTCGGTCACTGAGGAAGTCTGTAAGCCATGGTATGAGACTTCTCCGAAGCCCGAGGTCAATAGCTTTGTTTATGATTATATTGTGGTCGACTAGGTCGAACGCTTTAGTGAAATCAATGAAGGCGACAGCTACAGACGTTTTTCGTTTCTCGAGATGGCGGTATATGTGTGTGTGTGTGTGTGTGTGTGTGTGTCACTTTAATTTTTCACTCTGGAAACCATGTCCTCACTGGCTCCAGGACATACATATACAGTAGTTAATAGAGTAAACTGACAGACAACTGTAGAATATTTATCTATACATCCAAAGAGATTCGTTGCTTACATCAGAGATCAGTTCAAGAAAATTATTTGTCTCCGATGACCATAGATTATATGTCCTGACGGCTGGCTACTTGCTTCAAAAAAGTATCCTAAGAATTTTGTTTGAGACAATATGACACAACGAACGAAGGATTTTGACAACCCTACCGAGACAACAGGAATCGCAGTGTTCATTTTGAAACTCATCGGACGTCTCCGTAAAGATACTTTTTGGGAGCGAATTTACGTCATATTGTGCTTCAAAAGTCAACAAATGTTTCTATAACACTAATTACTGAAAGTTTACCAAATTATGTTTTGCTTTTAGCGGTGCAGAAGTTCAGTCCTTTCAACAAAATTTCAAAGATAAATAAAACATGTAATTATTGCAAGCAACTTATTTTTCGCAAGAAGAATTTATACCACTGGAGTGAAATATAAAACAATACTTGCCCAAGGAAATGATATCGATAATTGGTATTAGTCTGTCATTAATTATAGCTACACATATATGTATCATTCAGTTGCAGAAGAGAATGTCATCATATCTAACATAACAGGTCACAGAAGTATTAAAACAATTGATCTTGTGGGATTTTTGTTCAATTAAGTATTCTGTTTATCATCTGATAAAAAAGAGACTGGGTAATTTTTCTTTAATTTTATTTTATAACGGGGACGTATCTGGCAGGGTTTTATCCATTTGGCAAGATATAGTGTGGATTTTATTTTAAAAGTATAAACTTAACTGATGGGATTTTTCTAATACCTGTAATATTTTTTTTGCCGGTTGTGTGTGTTGTGTATCGCTGATTCCACTACTGAAGATACAACCAAGTCTTCACACAAGATATTTCCTCACCGGCTCAGGCGCTTCACCACGCCTTTGATCTTGTTTTCTGACATTTCCTCGGGGGAGGTGGGGGGTGGTGGAGCTACTCGAGGTAGCGGGCACCAAGTATGCAAATTCTCGTAAATCTACATAAAATGTTGACGACTGAAGGCTGTGCTCTAGCGAGGATCAAGAAGACGGTACATACATTAGTAGTCTCGAGGGAAGTTTTTGGGAGCCTGACATGAGACCAGGAAAGCCGACCAAACGTGTCAGTTTCCCTGTGAAGTTGGAGATAAAGGCTGGAGTAAAGAGAAAAATATAAATCATTGGAAGCTTTGAAGCCATTTATCGGCCAGTAGTAAATGTTAGATGTTCACAATGATCTCATCTGCCCGCCACCCGATAGTAATCTCTAAGTATTAAGGCTAAGACAAAGATGAACATAAGAAACGTTTTGGTTATCACAGTGACCCTCCTCAGAGTTGTGCATAGAAAAAAATGTTCAGACAAACGAAACATGAATACATAATAACATTCATATAGCAACTGATAAAAAGATAAAGCAAATTCAGTGAAGTTATAATAATCCTGCATCAGCAAATTTTAAGAATACGCAATGAAGCATAATTAAATGTATAGGTACAGCGGGCGACCACTGTAGACGGCCAGGAGGTCAAGTGACTGTTCGTGTCTGGAGATGGTTGGTCTTTATGTTGTGGTGAGGAGGAACTCTATTATGTACAGCTCCAGGTCTTGGCTGTGAGTGGCGGGGATAGTGACTGAGGATAGTCAAACCCAGGCACTTTTAATCATGTGCCTGAGGCCAAAAGGTTTGAGGGTCGTTTCTGAATCAGAATTTTATGCTAAATCTGAAAATCCATTTCTTAATTGCCGCAGCTGCTGCGTTTTTGGAGAAAAACAGTGTTTTTTGTTGTTTTTATACCCTATTTTGGGGAAAAGTATAAAACAATGTTTTTACTTTACTTCGTGGAGTTATTAAATATCCATTTATACTAGCATGTATGGTATCAAAATAAAGATATTATGTTGTTGAACACATAGGCATTAAAAATAATACATGAGATGGAATGGCTGAAGATGGAAATCTCTACTGCCTGTCCACTGGAAAAGCAACATCAGTAGATGTCAAAAATTGACCTCCTACACTGTGTGGAATTGGAGACAAACGATGTAACACATTTATCAAAGAATGTTTTGAAGACCCTGCAAGGTTTGAGAAACCGATTTCTCGATCTAAATTGAAGAATTTCTCATCAGATGCTATACGAGTTAAGCTCACCGTTAAGGACAGAAAGATTAAAGAATTGCAGGGGACACGTGATTTATTTGGAAGACTGCTTTACCTAGCAGCGAGCAACAACGTGGATTTGGCTTTGGTCTTTAGATATCCCCTTACACCAGTGCCATTGACCATAGCACAGGTGGATGGGTCTGTTAACAAAACGGACAAGTCAAAACTGATGCACAAATTGGAAGAAAGAGTGAAAAGTAGCAAACCAGTGAGTCGGGATGCATGTGCTATTGATGCAATGTTTCTCATACGAACTCTAGTCAATGTACCAGCCACATTTGGTGAAATTGCCAAACTTGTTCTGACACGGTTGTTGGGATTTGCCAAAAGGGTAGACTTTGTATGTGATTCATACAAAACCCCATCCATCAAAGATATCGAGCATGGTATCCGTGGATCTGATGCTACACATACCAACTTCATTATCTCTGGTCCTGACCAGAAGCGCCCAAAGGATTTCAATGCCTCGCTCAAGTCCGCGAATTTCAAAACAGCCCTCCTACACTTCCTTGTAAAGGAATGGAAGAAAACATCATACATTGAGCAGATCCGAGGCTACACGCTATTTGTAGGACTGGATGACAAAGCCTATCAATATGATGTAAAGGATGACAGTATTCACGTGCAAGAGGTCCCCAGCCTGGTCTGCAACCACGAGGAGGCAGATACTCGGTTGATCTGGCATGTTAAGCATATGTGCGAGTCCTACAAAGGTGGTAACATCATTATCCGGTCCTCTGACACTGATGTTCTTATAATTTTGCTTACGCATGCCCATGTCATACCAGGACAGCTATGGCTCGACGTTGGTGTAAGTACTAACAACACCAGGCGATATATAGATGTATCCCAGTTAGCTCACAGCCTTGGAGCAGAGTTGTGTGGTGCCCTGTCAGGACTCCATGCCTTCACAGGATGTGACTACACAGCTAGTTTTGTACGCAAAGGTAAAGTCCGCCCTTTGGCTTTAATGGAAAAGGAACAAAGGTTCATCGCAGCATTCGCCAAATTGGGAGATTCAGCTCACATATCATCAGATCTGTTAACAGACATGGAGGCCTTTGTTTGTAGCATGTATGGGAAGCCCAACCTAACATCAGTGAATACAGCCAGACATATGCTATTTGATCAGCATTTTGCACCAAAACAAAAATCTCAGCCTTTGCATAAAATCAAAGGAACCGACCCTAGTAATTTGCCTCCATGCAAATCTGTGCTCTTGGAGAAATTGAAGCGTACAAATCTGGTAGCATCAATGTGGAAAAACGCAATTACCCCAGAATCGTACAAGTGGGCTCCAGAAGAAAATGGATGGCTGCTAGAGAACGGTCGCTATGTTATTAACTGGTTTGAAGGGCAACAGGTCCCAGAAGATGTATGCCTCCACATTGATGATAACGTGGGTACAGATATGGCTAATGAGGAGGAAGATGAAACGGAGTACTGTTCCTCCTCTCATGAGTCAGACAGTGACTCTGACTAATTTGTGACACTACAAATTTTATTGGAATATGTTTTGGAGACATAACAGAACAGTTTGTCTAAGTTTTCCTACATTATAACAATTAGGCCATGAGAGTCTAAGGAACATGCCTTGTTGGCGCTTTATTTAGTACACCAAATTCATAAGTTACAATTATAGTATTGTTACGAACCCCTCCACCCAGCACTACGAAGCACGCCATCTATTGTCCTGATCTACCTACCCACCACCACGAGCAACGCCATCTAGGGACGAGACACGTGTATGACTCGTCTTAGTTACCACTCCGAGGTTTCCCTTCTCCATATCCTGGGTTGCGTCACCTCCTCAAAGTCTTCTTTGTCAGCTCCAATTCGAGGAGAGGAACTTGGCTCTGGGAAGTGACCACAGGATCATCTATCCTCTAAACCTACGTGCAGTGACTACCTACCGTCTTCTACAATACTCAGCCTTACTCGTCAGCCATCTCAGCTCCTCACTTAAGTACATGTATCTTGTATTACCTCCCCCACGTCCACTTGCTTCAAAATTGTTTATGTTGTATTAATATGTATATACTGTTAATGTTTAGGTTAAGTTTGGTTAAGGGTAATTTATAAGCTGAATATTTTGTTAAGGGATTTATGGTACTCTATTATATACAACGAAAACTCGCATCCTTTGTCTACCCTTTTATAGTCCGATTGTCTTTGTTTTTTTTTTTTTTGTTGTTACCTGTTGGGATCTGGGTAGACGTATAACTATATTCTAAATCCCCAACTCGTAACAGTATACTGCATAAAACTGGGATTCAGTTTTATGTACACTTCTGCCTAAGGTAACCATAACCTGAGGACAGGAACTATGGGACGACATTTAACCAGATTTTTTGTCTTGGCAGCAAAATCTGACAGGGGGTGGAGAAAACTTTACTGTCAATATTCTATAGCAGTCACATACTCGCAATAAGTATTGCTATAAGTGTTATACAGAGGTTATAACCAATTTACAAGATCAGTATCACAGTGACATTATAGACGATACATCCTTCATGAGAAATCACTGACTGCACCGATTAAAGAACTGGTTTTTTTCACAAAAGAGCTCTTGTTACCATGGATACCCAGCTTACATGTATTATTTTGATGTATGTGCGTTCAAAAAGATAATATCTGTACTTTGATACCCTACATGCTAGTATAAATGGATATTTAATAACTCCACGAAGTAAAATCGTTGTTTTATACTTTTCCCCAAAATAAGGTGCGAAAACAACAAAAAACGCTGTTTTTCTCCAAAAACGCAGCAGCTGCGGCAATTAAGAAATGGATTTTCAGATTCGGCATAAAATTCTGATTCAGAAACGACCCTCAAACCTTTTGGCCTCAGACACATGATTAAAAGTGCCTGGGCTCTTGGACTGAGGAGTTGGAGTGTAGTTGTCTCGTTCTGGTGGTGGTGGTGACCTACACAACACTGGCCAGACTGTTGGCGGTGGTGACCTACACAACACTGGCCAGGCTGGTGGTGGTGGTGGTGACTTACACAACACTGGCCAAGCTGGTGGATATGACAATATTTGGGAGCAAGGAAAAGAAGTTTTATATGTAAGAAGCTTAAGGCAACTTGGGTGAACGAGAGATTATGGTCATTAACAGAAAAGTACTATAGTTGAGGAATAATTGGATGTTAGAATAATTAAATGGAGCCGGCGGCTAAATACAGAAATAATTACTGGGAGGGAGGTTTGTTATACACCTAGCACACCTATTGTTTAGATTTCAGTAAAGCATTCGATAGAGTCCCTCATGAGAGATTGATAAGGAAGGTAGAAGCACATGGAATAGGTGGATCATTATCAAAATGGATTAGGTCATGGTTAACTGGTAGGAAACAAAGAGTCAGCATAAATGGATTTAAGTCAGACTGGGGTGCGGTCAAAAGCTGGAGTTCCCCAGGGATCTGTATTAGGCCCTCTGCTGTTTGTTATATTCATTAATGATCTTGATTTAGGTATAACTAGTAGGATTAGTAAATTTGCAGATGATACCAAAATGGGGAGAGTGATAAATTCAGACAGTGACTTTGAACACCTTCAAAGAGATCTAGATACCTTACATGAGTGATCAGTAGACTGGCAAATGAATTTTAATACTGATAAATGCAGGGTACTACAGATAGGCAAGACGAATACAAACGTTAAGTAAAAACTAGGTAACACGGAAATAGAAAACTCAGATTGTGAAAAAGATCTAGGTGTATTTGTTAGCAACGACTTGAAACCTAGAAAACAATGTATTAGCGTTCGCAACAAGGCAAACAGGATTCTTGGGTTCATATCTAGGAGTGTGAGTAACAGAACTGCTGACGTTATCTTGGCTTTACCTAGCATTAGTGAGGCCACACATGGATTATGCGGTTCCAATTCTGGTGTCCTTATTATAGAATGGACATAGATTCTTCTTTGGAGAGAGTACAAGAAGAATAGTAAAAATGATCCATAATATTAGAAACCTTCCATATGAAAGACTGAAAAGCAGGCTTACATTCATTAGAGAGGCGTAGAGTTAGGGGAGATATGATAGAGGTGTACAAATGGGTAAGTGGGATTAACAAGGGTAAAATGGAAGATGTTCTGAAGCTCAGTAATAACGAAATAACTAGAACAAATGGCTTTAAATTAGATAAATTCCGATTCAAAAAGGATATAGGCAAGCACTGGTTTGGTAATAGGGTTGTGGATATGTGGAATAGGCTACCGAGTGCTATAGTAGGATCGGGGACGCTAGGGAGCTTCAAGACGAAGTTGGATAGGCACATGGAAGTGCTGGGATGGAATTAATGAAAAGGATCTGCCCTGTATGGGCCAGTCGGCCACTCCTGCAGTATCCACTTTCTTATGTTCTTATGTTCCTAATTAGCCGACTGCCCGCAGGTGTGGTGGCCATCAACACACCTGCTTATATTCACTGCTCCACCACCAGGTCAGACCCGCTGTACCTGTTTTGTTTCTTCACTTCTCTGTACATGACATCATGTCCCAAAGTACTGAAAACAAAGTAGATCATTTCTCAACATAATTGTGTGATTTTGATGACCATATAGTGATCCAAATTACCATATAATAATCGTAATGACCATATAATGACCATATAGTGATCTTAATGACCATAGAGAGATTTTAACGACCATAAAGTGATCTTAATAACCTTATAGTGATTTTAATGACCATATAGTGATTTAAAAACCATATAGTGATTTAAATGACCATATAGTGATCTTAATGACCATAGAGAGATTTTAACGACCATAAAGTGATCTTAATAACCTTATAGTGATTTTAATGACCATATAGTGATTTAAAAACCATATAGTGATTTAAATGACCATATAGTGATCTTAATGACCATAGAGAGATTTTAACGACCATATAGTGATCTTAATAACCATATAAGATCTTAATGACCATTTAGTGAGCCAAATAACGAAACTCGCTGCCAAAGGTCTATTGTTTCTACAGAGTCTATCTCCCGCCAGCTGGTCTAGGAAGGGGGGGGGTAATATTTTTTGTGTAGGACAACAATAATCATCAGTCAAGTCTTCTGTTGCATATTTACATTGTCACCTTTTGATGTATTAGATATGGTTAGACTGGCATTCTTCATGCTCCGCTGCGCCTTCTGCCTTCCTTCATTCTGTCACGCCTTCTGCCTTCCTTAATCCTGTCACGTCTTCTGCCTTCCTTCGTGGTGTCACGCCTTCTGCCTTCCTTCATGCTGTCACGCCTTCTGCCTTCCTTCATGCTGTCACGCCTTCTGCCTTCCTTCATGCTGTCACGCCTTCTGCCTTTCTTCATTCGGTCGCCTTCTACTTCCTTCATGCTGTCACGCCTTCTGCCTTCGTTCATGTTGTCACGCCTTCTGCCTTCCTTCATGCTGTCACGCCTTCTGCCTTCCTTCATATTGTCACGCCTTCTGCCTTCGTTCATGCTGTCACGCCTTCTGCTTTCGCGCCTTCATGCTGTCACGCCTTCTGCCTTCCTTCGTGGTGTACGCCTTCTGCCTTCCTTCACGCTCCACCACACCACCTGCCTTCCTTCACGCTCCACCGCACCACCTGCCTTCCTTCACGCTCCACCACACCACCTGCCTTCCTCCACGCTCCACCACACCACCTGCCTTCCTTCACGCTCCACCGCACCACCTGCCTTCCTTCACGCTCCACCTTACAACCTGCCTTCCCCCACACTCCAACACACCATCTGCCTTCCTTCATGCTCTAACACATCACCTGCATTTCTTCACGCTCCAACACACCACCTGCCTTCCTCTACGTGCCACCTCACCACGAGCCTTCCTCCACCGCCCACCGTACCACCTGCCTCCTCCACGCTCCACCACACCACCCTACCTTCCCCCGCCCACCACACCACCTGCCTTCCTCCATACTCACACCACCTGCCTTCACGCCCACCCACCACACCACCTGCCTTCTTCCACGCTCCACCACACCACCTGCCTTCCTCCACGCTCCACCATACCACACCTGCCTTCCACTCTTCCACCACACCACCTACCTTCCCCCACGCTCCACCACACCACCTGCCTTCTTCCACGCTCCACCACACCACCTACCTTTCCCACGCCCACCACACCACCTGCCTTCCTCCAAGCCCCACCACACCACCTGCCTTCCATCACGCTCCACCGCACATCCAGACACAAATATTTACCATGACATTTCTCACTCATGTTGTTGATCTTTCATCTTCGTCTCAGATGTTCTGAATTCATATTTCCAATTTCATAAAAAAAAAACTTAATTTTTCCTCCCCCTCCTCCTACCTCCCCTCTTTCTCCCTCCCCAACCCCACCTCCCAACCCACTCCCCAACGCCTTCCTCCCCAACGCCTTCAACCTCTCCTCCCAACCTCTCCCAACCTCTCCTCCCCAACTCCTCCCAACTCTCCCCAATTCTCCTCCCCAACCTCTCCTCCCAACTCCTCCCTAACTCCTCCTCCTAATCAAAACCCCAAAAGTATTTTCCCCATTTATCTTCACCTTTACCCTGTACTTGTTATTATTTTCCTTCACTGTGAATATATTTGCCTTGTACATACATACTTTTTTTACTAAATTTCTCTTTGTATTATCCTTTAATATTTTCACAAATTCTTCATAAAAATTACCCATTCGTTTATCTCCTTTTATTCATCCTTGTATGTATATATTGTTTACTTCTCAAAGGCTCTATGTATTAAGTTCACGCCTAAACTATCACCATAATACCTACTGGAGATGACTTAAATTTTCTCCGTCAGTGATTGTGGTTGAGGGAGTCAGTCGTGAGTCAGTCAGTGGGTCACTGAGTCGGTCAGTCAATGAGTCATTCAGTCAGTGAGTGAGTGAGTCAATGTCTTAGTACAGCATGAGTGATATAGTATAATGAGGACATAGTACAGTATCATTGTCAGTACAGCATACATAGTACAGAATCATTGTTAGTACAGCATGAGTCACATAGTACAGCATCATTGTTAGTACAGCATGAGTGACATAGTACAGCATGGTGACATAGTACAGCATGAGTAAATATAGTACATATCATTGTACAGCATGATGACTGTATAGTACAGTATCATTGTTAGTACAGATGAGTCACATAGTACAGCATCAGTTAGTACATGATCATAGTAAAGCATCATATAGTACAGCATGAGTCACATAGTACAGCATCAGTGTTAGTACAGCTGAGGACATAGTACAGCATGAGACATAGTACAGCACCATTGTTAGCACAGCATGAGTGACATAGTACAGCACCATTGTTAGTACAGCATGAGTGACATAGTACAGAATCATATAGTACAGCATGAGTATATAGTACATGTGTGACATAGTACAGCATGAGTAACATAGTACAGCATCATTGTCAGTACAGCATGAGTGACATAGTACAGAATCATTGTTAGTACAGTATGAAGGATTATAGTACAGTATCATATAGTACAGCATGAGCCATAGTGTACAGCATCATTGTTAGTACAGCATGAGTACAGGGGCCAGCATGAGTATAGCAGCATGTGTGACATAGTACAGCATGAGTGACATAGTACATCATCATTGTTAGTACAGCATGAGTGACATAGTTCAACATCATTGTTATTACAGCATGAGTGACATAGTACAGCATCATTGTTAGTACAGCATTAGTGACAAAGTGCAGCATCATTGTTAGTACAGCATGAGTGACATAGTTCAACATCATTGTTAGTACAGCATGAGTGACATAGTACAATATCATTGTTAGTACAGCATGAGTGACATAGTACAGCATCATTGTTAGTACAGCATGAGTGACATAGTTCAACATCATTGTTAGTACAGCATGAGTGACATAGTACAGCATCATTGTTAGTACAGCATGAGTGACAGTACAGCATGAGTGACAGTACAGCATCATTGGTAGTACAGCATGAGTGACATAGTACAGTATCATTGTTAGTACAGCATGAGTGACATAGTACAGCATCATTGTTGGTACAGCATGAGTGACATAGTACAGCATGAATGACATAGTACAGCATGAATGACATAGTACAGCATCATTGTTAGTACAGCATGAGCAACATAGAACAGCATTATTGTTAGTACAGCATGAGTGACATAGTACAGTATCATTGTTAGTACAGTATGAGTGACAAAGTACAGCATGAGCAACATAGTACAACATCATTGTTAGTACATCATGAGTGACATAGTACAGCATCATTGTTAGTACAGTATGAGTGACAAAGTACAGCATCATTGTTAGTACAGCATGAGTGACATAGTACATCATCATTGTTAGTACAGCATGAGTGACATAGTTCAACATCATTGTTAGTACAGCATGAGTGACATAGTATAGCATCATTGTTAGTACAGCATTAGTGATATAGTACAGCACCATTGTTAGTACAGCATGAGTGACATAGTGCAGCACCATTGTTAGTACAGCATGAGTGACATCGTACAGCACCATTGTTAGTACAGCATGAGTGACATAGTACAGCATCATTGTTAGTACAGCATGAGTGACATAGTATAGCACCATTCTTAGTACAGCATGAGTGACATAGTGCAGCACCATTGTTAGTACAGCATGAGTGACATAGTACAGCACCATTGTTAGTACAGCATTAGTGACATAGTACAGCACCATTGTTAGTACAGCATTAGTGACATAGTACAGCATCATTGTTAGTAAAGCATGAGTGACATAGTACAGCACCATTGTTAGTACAGCATGAGTGACATAGAAGCAGCACCATTGTTAGTAAAGCTAGAGTGACATAGTACAGCACTATTGTTAGTACAGCATGAGGACATAGTATGCACCATTGTTAGTACAGCATGAGTGACAAAGTGCTGCACCATTGTTAGTACAGCATGAGTGACATAGTACAGCACCATTACAGCACAGCATGAGTGACATAGTATGCACCATTGTTAGTACAGAATGAGTGGATATGTTACATCAATGTTAGTACAGCATGAGTGACATAGTAAGCACCACAGCAGCATGAGTGACATATACAGCACCATTGTTAAGCATGAGTGACATAGTACAGCATTATTGTTAGTACAGCATGAGTGATATAGTACAGCAAACTACTTGTTGGACAGCATGAGTGACATAGTGCTACAGCACCATTGTTGTACAGCATGAGTGACAGAAAAGCATCATTGTTAGTACAGCATGAGTGACATAGTACACACCATTGTAGTATTAGTGAATAGAACGTTAGTACAGCATGATGACGTCATTACACACCAGCTCCCAATCTCTCTCGTCCTTACACGACACCATTACGCTCTGTCAACCATTCAGTCTTTAACAACTATATATATTCCTCTTACTGCGTGTGTTATTTTCTTTATCTCTTCCAGTTCGTTCTTCTATCTCGATTACATATGGACGCATCAGTTATAATGTTTGTCAATGTTTTATAGAATTATGTCACCTTCTTATAAACGTCCTATCTACACACTACTTAAGTTATCTCCATTAATAAATCATCACATTTTATGAACTAATAATCACTTTTGTATATATATCTCTTTAATATTTGGTGTGGTTTCTCTGTATATTTTCTTTATCATTAACGTTTTGCATCTTCTCCTTTATTACGTTGGTTTTATCGTATTGTACTTCTTTATATAACCTGAAATACCTCTACCAGAACCAAATGATAATATTATGATCTTGGTGTCTATTATTATTTTAACAAGTTTTCAATATATTTTCCTTATAATTATTAGGCTTAATCCTCAGTCGAGCGGACGGGGGTGTCGGCCGACCAGAGTAAGGTAATTCACGAAACCCACTTATGAGACCATGTAAGTCTTAAATCTTATGCAAGTAATGGATTGTACTACAGTAATCGACGTAATTTTATACTTATTAATGGTATTTGTTGACAACACATTAGGAACAACTGCCCCTTCTGTCTAGGTGCCACAAGAACCCAGTTAATGCTAGTAGAGCTATTTTTTCCTTGTCGGCGGTCGTTATTTTTGCACTAGTCCTGGTTGAGATTCATTTATAACGATGTGTTTTGGATATTATCTAGCGTGTGGGGTCCTACTTCTGGTGCTCTTCTCTTTCTTTATCTTTATGTTAAAAAATCACAGGAAGGAAAGACATACGGGAATATTTTCTGTATTCAATATTATGAATTTATCAACATTTGGTGAGAATATGTATAAATTAATTTTGTCTTGAGATGCTATGTATAGAATATGTGAAATTAAAACGGTATTGGATGTTTTTGTAGAACAACTTGACAGATGAAACCAGATTTTTTACTACACTTGTATGTCGCGCGTAGACTGACGGCGGTGGACGAACTGGCGCTGTTGAAGTTCAGACAGAGGTAAAAGAACAGTGAGGGAAAAGGGTCAATACGGTGACTGTGAGGCCACCATGACGGTGGTGGTGGTAACGTGAATCGACCTGCGTTTATGTATAAAATTTTCTTTTTCTTTTCCTATTGAAGGTATGGAAGCTAATCACGGGATCTAATTGCGGTAAAATACCTGCACCCGCAATGTTGTGGTGAATAAATTACTTACCTGCAGCATGTGGCCTTACGTCGCCGGCTCGTAAACAAGATCTGTTGCAGACTGACAGTTGTTCTCCGGAAGAGGTTCGTGGCATGTAGCATGT
>NW_024756220.1:0-31993 GCF_018991925.1 Homarus americanus
ACTCGACCAGGGGACTTTGCTATACTCGACCAGGGGACTTTGTCATACTCGATCAGGGGACTTTGTTATACTCGACCAGGAGACTTTTTTATACTTGATCAGGGGAATTTGTCATACTCGACCAGAGGCCTTTGTTATACTCGATCGGGGGACTTTCTTATACTCGATCAGTGGACTTTCCTATATTTGACCAATGGTCTTTGCTATACTCGATGAGGGGCCTTTGTTATACTCGATTAGGGGACTTTGTTATACTCGACCAGTGGACTTTGATATACTCGATCAGGGTACTTTGTTAAATCGACCAGAGGACTTTATTATACTCGATGAGGGGCCTTTGTTATACTCGACGAGGGGACTTTGTTATATTCGATGAGGTCAACTTTGTTATACTCGATCAGGGGACTTTATTTTACTCGATGGTTAGCCTTTTTTATACTCGATCAGGGGACTTTGTTATACTAGATGAGGGGACCTTGTTATACTCGCTTAGGGGCCTTTTTTGGACTTGATCAGGGGCCTTTGTTATACTCGATCAGGGGATTTTGTTATTTTCGAGCAGGAGGCTTTGTTATACTCGATCAAATGACTTTGCTATACTCGACCAGGGAACATTATTATACGCGATCAGGGGACTTTTTTATACTCGACCAGAGGACTTTGTTAAGCTTGAACAGGGGATATGTTATACTCGATTAGGGGACTTTGTTATGCTCAACCAGGGGACTTTGTTATACTCGGTCAGGGGACTTTGTTATACTCGACCAGGGGACTTTTTATACTTGACCAATGGACTTTGTTATACTCATTGAGGGGCCTTTGTTATACTCGATCAGGGGACTTTGTTATACTCGACCAGGGGACTTTGTTATACTCGACCAGAGGACTTTGTTATACTCAATGAGTGGATATGTTATCCTCGAACAGGGGACATTTTTATGCTCGATCAGTGGACTTTGTTGTACTCGAGCAAGGGGCTTTGTTATACTCGATGAGGGGCCTTTGTTATACTCGATTAGGGGACTTTGTTATACTCGACCAGGGGACTCTCTTATACTCGATCAGGGTACTTTGTTATACTCGACCAGAGGACTTTGTTATACTCGATGAGGGCCTTTGTTATACCAATCAGGAAACTTGTTATACTCGATGAGGGACTTTTGTTATACTCAATGAGGGCCTTTGTTACACTCGATCAGGGGACTTTGTTTTACTCGATGAGGGGCCTTTGTTATACTTGATCAGGGGCCTTTGTTATACTAGATGAGGGGACTTTGTTATACTCGCTTAGGGGCCTTTTTTGGACTTGATCAGGGGCCTTTGTTATACTCGATCAGGGGATTTTGTTATACTCGATCAGGGGATTTTGTTATACTCGTCCAGGAGGCTTTGTTAAACTCACTCAGGTGACTTTGCTATACTCGACCAGGGGACTTTGTTATACTCGATGAGCGGCCTTTGTTATACTCGATCAGGGGACTGTGTTATACTCGACCACGGGACTTTGTTAAACGCGATCATTGGACTTTTTTATACTCGACCAGAGGACTTTGTTATACTTGTCCAGGGGGCTGTGTTATACTCGATCAGGTGACGTTGTTATACTCGATGAGCAGACTTTGTCTTACTGGTTCAGGGCCCTTTGCTATACTCGACCGGAGGACTTTGCTATAATCGATCAGGGGAGTTTGTTATGCTCGATCTAGGGACTTTGTTATACTGGGCCAGGGGACTTTTTTTTACTCGATCAGGGGACTTTGTTATACTCGATCAAGAGACTTTTGTTATACTCGAACAGGGGACTTTGTTATACTCGACCAGGGGCCTTTGTTATACTCGATTAGGTGACTTTGTTATACTCGATTAGGCGGCTTTGTTATACTCGAACAGGGGACTTTGTTATACTCGATGAAGGGCCTTTGTTATACTCAATGAGGAGCCTTTGTTATACTAGATCAGGGGACTTTGTTATACTCGATTAGGAGCCTTTTTTTGACTCGATCAGTGGTCTTTGTTATACTCGATGAGGGGACTTTGTTATACTCGATCAGAGGACTTTGTTGTACTCGAGCAGGGGGCTTTGTAATACTCGATTAGGGGACTTTGTTATACTCCAACAGGAGGCATGGTTATACTCGATCAGGGGATTTTGCAATACTCGACCTGGGGACTTTTGTTATACTCGATCAAGGGACTTTGTTATAATCGACCAGGGGCCTTTGTTATACTCGATTAGGGACTTTGATATTCCTGATAAGGGTACTTTGTTATACTCGATAAGGGGAATTTGTTTTACTCGAGAAAGGGACTTTGTTAGACTCGAACAGGGGACTTTGTTATACTCGACCAGGGGACTTTGTTATACTCGATTCGGCGGCTTTGTTATACTCGACCAGGGGACTTTGTTATTCTCGATGAGGGATATGTTACTCGAACACGGGACATTGCTATGCTCAACCAGGGTCTTTGTTATTCTCGATCAGATATGTTATACTCGAACAGAGTGACTTTATATACTCAACCAGGGACTTTGATATACTCGATCAGGGAACTTTGTTATACTCGATCAGGGGACTTTGTTATACTCGATTAGGGGCCTTTGTTATACTCGATGAGGGGGCTTTGTCATACTCGACCAGGGGACTTTGTTATACTCGATCAGGGGATATGTTATACTCAGTTCAGGGGACTTTGTTATGCTCGATCTGGGGACTTTGTTATACTGGACCAGGGGACTTTGTTATACTCGATCAGGGAACTTTGTTATAAACGATTAGGGAACTTTGTCATTCTTTTCCAGGGGGCTTTGTTATACTTGATCAGGGGACTTTGTTATACTCGATCAGGAGACTTTGTCTTACTGGATCAGGGCCCTTTGCTATACTCGACCGGGGGACTTTGTTATAATCGATTAGGGGACTTTGTTATGCTCGATCTGGGGACTTTGTTATACTGGGCCAGGGGACGTTTTTATACTCGATCTGGGGACTTTGTTATATTCGATCAGGGGACTTTGTAATGCTCGATCTGGGGACTTTGTTATACTGGGCCAGGAGACTTTGTTAAACTCGATCAGGGGACTTTGTTATACTCGATCAGGGAACTTTGTTATAAACGATCAGGGAACTTTGTTATACTTGTCCAGGGGGCTTTGCTATACTTGATCAGGGGACTTTGTGTTACTCGATCAGGAGAATTTGTCTTACTGGATCAGGGCCCTTTGCTATACTCGACCGGGGGACTTTGTTATAATCGATCAGGGGACTTTGTTATGCTCGATCTGGGGACTTTGTTATACTGGGCCAGGGGACTTTTTTATTCTCGATGAGCTGACTTTGTTATACTGGACCTTGGGACTTTTTTATACTCGATCAGGGGACTTTGTTATACGCGATCAGGGGACATTTGTTATACTCGATCAGGGGACTTTGTTATACTCGACCAGGGGCATTTGTTATACTCGATTAGGGGATTTTGTTATACTCAATAAGGGGACTTTGTTATACTCGATAAGGGGAATTTGTTATACTCGTTAAGGGGACTTTTTTAGACTCGAACCGGGGGCTTTGTTATACTCGATCAGGGAGCTTTGTAATACTTGATGAGGGGCCTTTGTCATACTCGATGAGGGGCCTTTGTTATACTAGTTCAGGGGACTTTGTTATACTCGATGAGGGGCCTTTTTTGGACTCGATTAGTGACCTTTGTTATACTCGATGAGGGGACTTTGTTATACTCGATGAGGGGACTTTGTTGTGCTTGAGCAGGGGGCTTTGTTATCCTCGATCAGGGACTTTGTTATACTCGATCAGGAGACTTTGTTATACTTGATTAGGGGACTTTGCTGTACTCGACCAGGAGACTTTGTTATAATCGATCAAGGGACTATGTTATACTCGACCAGGGGCCTTATACTCAACCAGGGGACTTTGTTATACTCGATTCGGCGGTTTTGTTACATTCGATCAGGGGACTTTTTTATACTCGATGACTGGCCTTTGTTATACTCGATGAGGGGCCTTTGTTATACTAGATCAGGTGACTTTGTTATACTCGAGCAGGGGGCTTTGTTATACTCGATGAGGGGCCTTTGTTATACTCGATCAGGGAACTTTGTTATACTCGACCAGGGGACTTTTTTATATTTGACCAATGGACTTTGTTATACTCGATGAGGGGCCTTTGTTACACTTGATCAAGGGACTTTGTTATACTCGACCAGGGGCCTTTGTTATACGGGATCAGGGGACTTTTTTATACTCGACCAGAGGACTTTGTTATACTCTATCAGGGGACTTTGTTATACTCGACCAGGGGACTTTTTTATACTCGATTAGGGGCCTTTGTTATACTCGATGAGGGGGCTTTGTTATACTCGACCAGGGGACTTTGCTATACTCGACCAGGGGACTTTGTCATACTCGATCAGGGGACTTTGTTATACTCGACCAGGAGACTTTGTTATACACGATCAGGGGTCTTTTTTATACTCGAACAGAGGACTTTGTTATACTTGAACAAGGGATATGTTTTACTCGATCAGGGGACTTTGTTATACTCAACCAGGGGACTTTGTTATACTCGATCAGGGGACTTTGTTATTCTTCGATCAAGGGACATTTGTTATACTCGACCAGGGGACTTTGTTATATGCGATCAGGGGACTTTTTTAAACTCGACCAGAGGACTTTGTTATACTTGAACAAGGGATATGTTATACTCGATCAGGGGACTTTGTTATACTCAACCAGGGGACTTTGTTATACTCGATCAGGGGACTTTGTTATTCTCGATCAGGGAACTTTGTTATACTCGATTAGGGGCCTTTGTTATAATAGATGAGGGGGCTTTGTTATACTCGACCAGGGGACTTTGCTATACTCGACCAGGGGACTTTGTCATACTCGATCAGGGGACTTTGTTATACTCGACCAGGAGACTTTTTTATACTTGATCAGGGGAATTTGTCATACTCGACCAGAGGCCTTTATTATACTCGATCGGGGAACTTTGTTACACTCGATCAGTGGACTTTCCTATATTTGACCAATGGTCTTTGCTATACTCGATGAGGGACCTCTGTTATACTCGATTAGGGGACTTTGTTATACTCGACCAGGGGACTTTGATATACTCGATCAGGGTACTTTGTTAAATCGACCAGAGGACTTTGTTATACTCGATGAGGGGCCTTTGTTATACTCGACGAGGGGACTTTGTTATATTCGATGAGGTCAACTTTGTTATACTCGATCAGGGGACTTTATTTTACTCGATGGTTGGCCTTTTTTATACTCGATCAGGGGCCTTTGTTACACTAGATGAGGAGACTTTGTTATACTCGCTTAGGGGCCTTTTTTTGGACTTGATCAGGGGCCTTTGTTATACTCGATCAGGGGATTTTGTTATTTTCGAGCAGGAAGCTTTGTTATACTCGATCAGATGACTTTGCTCTACTCGACCAGGGGACTTTGTTATACGCGATCAGGGACTTTTTTATACTCGACCAGAGCACTTTGTTATACTTGAACAGGGGATATGTTATACTCGATCAGGGTGACTTTGTTATACTCAACCAGGGGACTTTGTTATACTCGATGAGGGGACTTTCTTATACTCGACCAGGGGACTTTGTTATATGCGATCATTGGACTTTTTTATACTGGACGAGAGGACTTTGTTATACTCGATCAGGGGATATGTTATACTCGATCAGGGGACTTTGTTATGCTCAACCAGGGGACTTTGTTATACTCGGTCAGGGGACTTTGTTATACTCGACCAGGGACTTTTATACTCGGATTTGTTATACTCGAGGGGCCTTTGTTATACTCGATCCAGGGGACTTTGCTATACTCGACCAGGGGACTTTGTCATACTCGATCAGGGGACTTTGTTATACTCGACCAGGAGACTTTGTTATACACGATCAGGGGACTTTTTTATACTCGACCAGAGGACTTTGTTATACTTGAACAAGGGATATGTTTTACTCGATCAGGGGAGTTTGTTATACTCAACCAGGGGACTTTGTTATACTCGATCAGGGGAGTTTGTTATTCTCGATCAAGGGACATTTGTTATACTCAACCAGGGGACTTTGTTATACGCGATCAGGGGACTTTTTTATACTCGACCAGAGGACTTTGTTATACTTGAACAAGGGATATGTTATACTCGATCAGGGGACTTTGTTATACTCAACCAGGGGACTTTGTTATACTCGATCAGGGGACTTTCTTATTCTCGATCAGGGAACTTTGTTATACTCGATTAGGGGCCTTTGTTATAATAGATGAGGGGGCTTTGTTATACTCGACCAGGGGACTTTGCTATACTCGACCAGGGGACTTTGTCATACTCGATCAGGGGACTTTGTTATACTCGACCAGGAGACTTTTTTATACTTGATCAGGGGAATTTGTCATACTCGACCAGAGGCCTTTATTATACTCGATTGGGGAACTTTGTTACACTCGATCAGTGGACTTTCCTATATTTGACCAATGGTCTTTGCTATACTCGATGAGGGACCTCTGTTATACTCGATTAGGGGACTTTGTTATACTCGACCAGGGGACTTTGATATATTCGATCAGGGTACTTTGTTAAATCGACCAGAGGACTTTGTTAATCTCGATGGGGGGCCTTTGTTATACTCGACGAGGGGACTTTGTTATATTCGATGAGGTCAACTTTGTTATACTCGATCAGGGGACTTTATTTTACTCGATGGTTGGCCTTTTTTATACTCGATCAGGGGCCTTTGTTATACTAGATGAGGAGACTTTGTTATACTCGCTTAGGGGCCTTTTTTTGGACTTGATCAGGGGCCTTTGTTATACTCGATCAGGGGATTTTGATATTTTCGAGCAGGAAGCTTTGTTATACTCGATCAGATGACTTTGCTCTACTCGACCAGGGGACTTTGTTATACGCGATCAGGGGACTTTTTTATACTCGACCAGAGCGCTTTGTTATACTTGAACAGGGGATATGTTATACTCGATCAGGGTGACTTTGTTATACTCAACCAGGGGACTTTGTTATACTCGATGAGGGGACTTTCTTGTACTCGACCAGGGGACTTTGTTATATGCGATCATTGGACTTTTTTATACTGGACGAGAGGACTTTGTTATACTCGATCAGGGGATATGTTATACTCGATCAGGGGACTTTGTTATGCTCAACCAGGGGACTTTGTTATACTCGGTCAGGGGACTTAGTTATACTCGACCAGGGGACTTTTTATACTTGACCAATGGACTTTGTTATACTCATTGAGGGGCTTTTGTTATACTCGATCAGGGGACTTTGTTATACTCGACCAGGGGACTTTGTTATACTCGACCAGAGGACTTTCTTATACTCGATCAGGGTATATGTTATCCTCGATCAGGGGACTTTTTTATGCTCGATCAGTGGACTTTGTTGTACTCGAGCAAGGGGCTTTGTTATACTCGATGAGGGGCATTTGTTATACTCGATTAGGGGACTTTGTTATACGCGACCAGGGGACTTTCTTATACTCGATCAGGTTACTTTGTTATACTCGACCAGAGGACTTTGTTATACTCGATGAGGGGCCTTTGTTATACTCGATCAGCGGACTTTGTTATACTCGATGAGGGGACTTTGTTATACTCAATGAGGGGCCTTTGTTACACTCGATCAGGGGACTTTGTTATACTCGATTAGGGGCCTTTGTTTTACTCTATGAGGGGGCTTTGTTATACTCGACCAGGGGACTTTGTTATACTCGGTCAGTGGACTTTGTTATACTCGACCAGGGGACTTTTTATACTTGACCAATGGACTTTGTTATATCATTGAGGGGCCTTTGTTATACTCGACCAGGGCACTTTGTTATACTCGACCAGGGCACTTTGTTATACTCGACCAGAGGACTTTCTTATACTCGATCAGGGGATATGTTATCCTCGATCAGGGGACTTTTTTATGCTCGATCAGTGGACTTTGTTGTACTCGAGCAAAGGGCTTTGTTATACTCGATGAGGGGCCTTTGTTATACTCGATTAGGGGACTTTGTTATACTCGACCAGGGGACTTTGTCATACTCGATCAGGGGACTTTGTTATACTCGACCAGGAGACTTTTTTATTCTTGATCAGGGGAGTTTGTCATACTCGACCAGAGGCCTTTCTTATACTCGATCAGGGGACTTTGTTATAGTCGATCAGTGGACTTTCCTATATTTGACCAATGGACTTTGCTATACTCGATGAGGGGCCTTTGTTATACTCGATTAGGGGACTTTGTTATACTCGACCATGGGACTTTGTTATATTCGATCAGGGTACTTTGCAAAATCGACCACAGGACTTTGTTATACTCGATGAGGGGCCTTTGTTATACTCGATCAGGGAACTTTGTTATACTCGACGACGGGACTTTGTTATATTCGATGAGGCGGCTTTGTTATACTCGATCAGGGGACTTTGTTTTACTCGATGCGGGGCCTTTGTTATACTCGATCAGGGGCCTTTGTTATACTAGATGAGGGGACTTTGTTATACTCGATCAGGGGACTTTTTTATACTCGACCAGAGGACTTAGTTATACTTGAACAAGGGCTATGTTATAATCGATCAGGGGACTTTGTTATACTCAACCAGTGGACTTTGTTATACTCGATCAGGGGACTTTGTTATTCTTGATCAGGGAACTTTGATATACTCGATTAGGGGCCTTTGTTATACTCGATGAGGGGGCTTTGTTATACTCGACAAGGGGACTTTGCTATACTCGACCAGGGGACTTTGTCATACTCGATCAGGGGACTTTGTTATACTCGACCAGGAGACTTTTTTATACTTGATCAGGGGAATTTGTCATACTCGACCAGAGGCCTTTGTTATACTCGATCGGGGGACTTTGTTATACTCGATCAGTGGACTTTCCTATATTTGACCAATGGTCTTTGCTATACTCGATGAGGGGCCTTTGTTATACTCGATTAGGGGACTTTGTTATACTCGACCAGGGGAATTTGATATACTCGATCAGGGTACTTTGTTAAATCGACCAGAGGACTTTATTATACTCGATGAGGGGCCTTTGTTACACTCGACGAGGGGACTTTGTTATATTCGATGAGGTCAACTTTGTTATACTCGATCAGGGGACTTTATTTTACTCGATGGTTGGCCTTTTTTATACTCGATCAGGGGCCTTTGTTATACTAGATGAAGGGAGCTTGTTATACTCGCTTAGGGGCCTTTTTTGGACTTGATCACGGGTCTTTGTTATACTCGATCAGGGGATTTTATTATTTTCGAGCAGGAGGCTTTGTTATACTCGATCAGATGACTTTGCTATACTCGACCAGGGAACATTATTATACGCGATCAGGGGACTTTTTTATACTCGACCAGAGGACTTTGTTAAACTTGAACAGGGGATATGTTATACTCGATGAGGGGACTTTGTTATACTCAATGAGGGGCCTTTGTTACACTCGATCAGGGGACTTTGTTTTACTCGATGAGGGGCCTTTGTTATACTCGATTAGGGGCCTTTGTTATACTAGATGAGGGGACTTTGTTAAACTCGCTTAGGGGCCTTTTTTGGACTTGATCAGGGGCCTTTGTTATACTCGATCAGGGGATTTTGTTATACTCGATCAGGAGATTTTTTTATACTCGTCCAGGAGGCTTTGTTAAACTCGCTCAGGTGACTTTGCTATACTCGACCAGGGGACTTTGTTATACTCGATCAGAGGACATTCTTATACTGGAACAGGGGACTTTTTTATACTTGACCAATGGACTTTGTTATACTCGATGAGCGGCCTTTGTTATACTCGATTAGGGGACTGTGTTATACTCGACCACGGGACTTTGTTAAACGCGATCATTGGACTTTTTTATACTCGACCAGAGGACTTTGTTATACTTGTCCAGGGGGCTGTGTTATACTCGATCAGGTGACGTTGTTATACTCGATCAGGAGACTTTGTCTTACTGGTTCAGGGCCCTTTGCTATACTCGACCGGAGGACTTTGTTATAATCGATCAGGGGACTTTGTTATGCTCGATCTAGGGACTTTGTTATACTGGGCCAGGGACTTTTTTTTACTCGATCAGGGGACTTTGTTATACTCGATCAAGCAACTTTTGTTATACTCGAACAGGGGACTTTGTTATACTCGTCCAGGGGCCTTTGTTATACTCGATTAGGTGACTTTGTTATACTCGATTAGGCGGCTTTGTTATACTCGAACAGGGGACTTTGTTATACTCGATGAAGGGCCTTTGTTATACTCAATGAGGAGCCTTTGTTATACTAGATCAGGGGACTTTGTTATACTCGATTAGGAGCCTTTTTTTGACTCGATCAGTGGTCTTTGTTATACTCGATGAGGGGACTTTGTTATACTCGATCAGAGGACTTTGTTGTACTCGAGCAGGGGGCTTTGTAATACTCGATCAGGGGACTTTGTTATACTCCAACAGGAGGCTTTGTTATACTCGATCAGGGGATTTTGCAATACTCGACCTGGGGACTTTTGTTATACTCGATCAAGGGACTTTGTTATACTCGACCAGGGGCCTTTGTTATACTCGATTAGGGACTTTGATATTCCTGATAAGGGTACTTTGTTATTCTCGATAAGGGGAATTTGTTATACTCGATAAAGGGACTTTGTTAGACTCGAACAGGGGACTTTGTTATACTCGACCAGGGGACTTTGTTATACTCGATTCGGCGGCTTTGTTATACTCGACCAGGGGACTTTGTTATTCTCGATGAGGGGCCTTTGTTATACTCGATGAGGGGCCTTTGTTATACTAGATCAGGGGACTTTAAATACTCGAGCAGGGGGCTTTGTTATACTCGATGAGGGGCCTTTGTTATACTCGTTCATGAGACTTTGTTATACTCGAGCAAATGACTTTGTTATACTTGATCAGGGGACTTTTTTATACTCGACCAGAGGATTTTGTTATACTCGATCAGGGGACTTTGTTATACTCGAACAGGAGACTTTTTTTTACTTGATCAGGGGACTTTGTCATACTCAACCAGAGGTCTTTGTTGTACTCGATCATGGGATATGTTATACTCGTTCAGGGGACTTTGTTGTAATCGGTTCCGGGGAATTTGTTATACTCGTCCAGGGGGCTTTGTCATGCTCGATAAGGGGACTTTGTTATACTCGATAAGGGACATTGTTATACTCAACCAGGGGTCTTTGTTATACTCGATCAGGGGACTTTGTTATACTCGATCAGGGGACTTTGTTATACTCGATTAGGGGCCTTTGTTATACTCGATGAGGGGGCTTTGTTATACTCGACCAGAGGACTTTACTATACTCGACCAGGGGACTTTGTTATACTCGATCAGGGGACTTTGTTTTACTAGACCAGGGGACTTTTTCATACTTGATCAGGGGACTTTGTCATACTCGACCAGAAGCCTTTGTTATACTCGATCGGGGGACTTTGTTATATTCGATCAGTGGACTTTCCTATATTTGACCAATGGACTTTGCTATACTCGATGAGGGGCCTTTGTTATACTCGATGAGGGGACTTTGTTATAATTGATCAAGTCATGTGTTATACTCGATCAGGGGACTTTGTTATATTCGATCAGAGGAATTTGATATGCTCGAACAGGGACCTGTGTTATACTCGATAAGAAAACGTTGTTATACTCGACCAGGAGACTTTGTTATACTCGATTAGGGGACTTTGTTATACTCCACTAGGGACTTTGTTGAACTCGATCAGGGGATATGTTATACTCGATCAGGGGACTTTGTTGTACTCGGTTCAGGGGACTTTGTTATACTCGTCCAGGGGGCTTTGATATACTCGATCAGGGGACTTTGTTATACTCGATCAGGGGACTTTGTCTTACTCGATCAGGGGACTTTGTTATACTCGATCAAGGGACTTTGTTATACTTGATTAGGGGACTTTGTTGTACTCGATCAGGGCACTTTGTTATGCTCGGTCAAAGGACTTTGTTATACTCGACCAGGGGCCTTTGTTATACTCGATTAGAAAACTTTGTTGTACTCGACCAGGAGACTGTGTTTTACTCGATTAGGAGACTTTGTTATACTCGACCAGGGGCCTTTGTTATACTCGATCAGGGGACTTAGTTATACTCGATTTGGGGACTTTGTTATACTCGATAAGGGGAATTTGGTATACTCGATAAGGGGACTTTGTTAGACTCGAACAGGGGACTTTGTTATACTCGATCAGGTGACTTTGTTATACTCGATTAGGCGGCTTTGTTATACTCGATCAGGGGACTTTGTTATACTCGATGAGGGGCCTTTGTTATTCTCGATGAGGGGCCTTTGTTATACTAGATCAGAGGACTTTGTTATACTCACTTAGGAGCCTTTTTTGGACTCGATCAGGGGCATTTCTGATACACGATCAGGGGACTTTGTTATACTCGATCAGGGACTTTGTTATACTCGATCATTAGGCTTTGTTTTACTCGATCAGGGGAATTTGTTATACTCGATCAGGGGAATTTGTTATACTCGATCAGGGGACTTTGTTATACTCGATTAGGGGCCTTTGTTATACTCGATCAGGGGACTTTGTTATACTCGATTAGGCGGCTTTGTTATACTCGATGAGGGGACTTTGTTATACTCGATGAGGGCCCTTTGTTATACTCGACCGGGGGCCTTTGTTATACTCGATTAGGGGCCTTTTTTGGACTTGATCAGGGGGCTTTGTTATACTCGATCAGGAGACTTTGTTATACTCGATCAGGGGACTTTCTTATGCTCGAGCAGGGGGCTTTGTTATACTCGATGAGGGGACTTTGTTATTCTCGACCAGGGGAGTTTTTTAAACTTGACCAATGGACTTTGTTATACTCGATGAGGGGCCTTTGTTATGCTCGACCAGAGGACTTTGTTATACTCGATCAGGGGACTTTGTCATACTCAACCAGAGGACTTTGTTATACTCGATCAGGGGACTTTGTTATACTCAATCAGGGGACTTTGTTATCTTCGATTAGGGGCCTTTCTTATACTCGATGATAGGGCTTTGTTATACTCGACCAGGGGACTTTGTTATACTCAGTCAGGGGACTTTGTTATACTCGACCAGGGGACTTTTTTATACTTAATCAGGGGACTTTGTCATACTCGATCAGTGGGGTTTCCTATATTTGACCAATGGACTTTGCTATACTCGATGAGGGGCTTTTGTTCTACTCGATCAGGGACTTTATTATACTCGACCAGGGGACTTTGTTTTACTCGATCAAGGGATATGTTATACTCGATTAGGGGACTTTGTTATACTCGATGAGGTGCCTTTGTTATACTCAATCAGGGGACTTTGTTATAGTGGACCCGGGGAATTTGTTATACTCAATCAGGGGACTTTGTTATACTATCCAGGGGGCTTTGTTATACTAGGATCAGGGGACTTTGTTATTTTCGACCAGGGGACTTTGTTTTACTCGACCAGGGGATTTTGTTATACTCGATAAGGGGACTTTGTTATACTCGTCCAGGGGGCTTTGTTATACTCGATCAGGGGACTTTGTCTTAATCGATCAGGGCCCTTTGCTATACTCGACCTGGGGACTTTCTTATAATCAATCAGGGGACTTTGCTATGCTCGATATGGTGACTTTGTTACACTGAGCCAGGGGACTTCTTTATACTCGATCAGGGGACTTTGTTATACTCTATCAGGGGATTTTTGTTATACTCGATCAGGAGACTTTGTTATACTCGACCAGGGGCCATTGTTATACTCGAACAGGGGACTTTGTTATACTCGACAAGGGGACTTTGTTATACTCGATAAAGGGAATTTGTTATACTCGTTAAGGGGACGTAATGTTAGACTCGAACAGGGGACTTTATTATACTCGACCAGGGGACTTTCTTATACTCGATTAGGCGGCTTTTGTATAATCGATCAGGGGACTTTGTTATATTCGATTAGGGGCCTTTTTTGGACTCGATCATTGGACTTTGTTATACTCGATCAGGAGGCTTTGTTATACTCGATCAGGGGACTTTGCTCTACTCGACGAGGGGACTTTGTTATACTCGACCAGGGGATTTTGTTATACTCAACCAGGAGACTATTTTATACTTGAATAATGGACTTTGTTATACTCGATGAGGGGCCTTTGTTATACTCGATCAGGAAACTTTGTTATACTTGAGCAGGGAACTTTGTTATACTCGATCAGGGGACTTTTTTATACTCGACCAGAGGTCTTTGTTATACTCGATGAGGGGTCTTTGTTATACTCGACCAGGGTGTTCGTGTTCTGGGTAATAAGTTCAATATACAGGAGCGAACACAAACACCTGTATAGATTTTGTAGGTTCGATTTACTTGATAAGAGATATGTACACAAGGAGAGTAGCGCTCTTCAACCTGTCCGCTGGTCAACTGCTCTATAGACGACGTATGGCAAGTGATACATTAGCAGCTTCCATTCGTCGCCAGGCACATTAATTAAGCATGTGGGACATTGATAAATACATTGCTAGGCTAAATAAATAATACATAAATGGAGCACATACATAATATACATAGCATAATATAAATACAGCATACAGAATATACATACACAGGGGACTTTTTTATACTTGACCAGGGGACTTTGTTATACGCGATCAGGGGACATTTTTATACTCCACCAGGGACTTTGTTTACTCAATCAGGGGATATGTTATACTCGATCAGGGGACTTTGTTATACTCGAACAGGGGACTTTGTTATACTCGTCTAGGGGGTTTGTTATACTCGCTCAGGGGACTTTGTTATACTCGATCAGGGAACTTTGTCTTACTCGATCAGGGCCCTTTGGTATACTCGACCAGGGGACTTTGTTATAATCGAACAGGGGACTTTGTTATATGCAATCAGGGGACTTTGTTATACTCGATTAGAGGACTTTGTTATACTCCACCAGGGACTTTGTTATACTCGATCAGGGGATATGTTATACTGGGCCAGGAGACTTTGTTATACTCGATCAGGGGACTTTGTTATACTCGATCAGGTGACTTTGTTATACTCGTCCAGGGGGCTTTGTTTTACTAGTATCAGGGGACTTTGTTATTCTCGACCAGGGAATTTTGTTATACTCGACCAGAGGCCTTTGTTATACTCGGTCAGGGGACTTTGTTATAATCGATCAGGGGACTTTGTTATGCTCGATCTGGGGACTTTATTATACTGGGCCAGGAGACGTTGTTATACTCGATCAGGAGATATGTTATACTCGTTCAGGGGACTTTGTTATAGTGGACCCGGGGAATTTGTTATACTCGATCAGGAGACTTTGTTATACTATCCAGGGGGTTTTGTTATACTAGGATCAGGGGACTTTGTTATTTTCGACCAGGGGACTTTGTTTTACTCGACCAGGGAATTTTGTTATACTCGATAATGGGACTTTGTTATACTCGTCTAGGGGGCTTTGTTATACTCGATCAGGGGACTTTGTCTTAATCGATCAGGGCCCTTTGCTATACTCGTCCAGGGGACTTTGTTATAATCAATCAGGGGACTTTGTTATGCTCGATATGGAACTTTTGTTACACTGAGCCAGGGACTTTTTATACTCGATCAGGGACTTTGTTATACTCGATCAGGGACTTTGTTATACTCGATCAGGGATTTTGTTATACTCGACCAGAGACTTTTTTATACTTGAATAATGAACTTTGTTATACTCGATGAGGGGCCTTTGTTATACTCGATCAGGAAACTTTGTTATACTTGAGCAGGGAACTTTGTTATACTCGATGAGGGGACTTTTTTATACCCGACCAGAGGTCTTTGTTATACTCGACGAGGGGACTTTGTTATACTCGACGAGGGGACTTTGTTATATTCAATGAGGTCAACTTTGTTATACTCGATCAGGGGACTTTATTTTGCTCGATGGTTGGCCTTTTTTATACTCGATGAGGGGCCTTTGTTATACTAGATGAGGGGACTTTGTTATACTCGCTTAGGGGCCTTTTTTGGACTTGATCAGGGGCCTTTGTTATACTCGATCAGGGGATTTTGTTATTTTCGAGCAGGAGGCGTTGTTATACTCGATCAGATGACTTTGCTATACTCGACCAGGGAACATTATTATACGCAATCAGGGGACGTTTTTATACTCGACCAGAGGACTTTGTTATACTTGAACAGGGGATATGTTATACTCGATCAGGGGACTTTGTTATACGCGAACATTGGACTTTTTTTTACTCGACGAGAGGACTTTGTTATACTCGATCAGGGGATATGTTATACTCGATTAGGGGACTTTGTTATGCTCAACCAGGGGACTTTGTTATACTCGGTCAGGGGACTTTGTTATACTCGACCAGGGGACTTTTTATACTTGACCAATGGACTTTGTTATACTCATTGAAAGGCCTTTGTTATACTCGATCAGGGGACTTTGTTATATTCGACCAGGGGACTTTGTTATACTCGACCAGAGGACTTTGTTATACCCAATGAGGGGATATGTTATCCTCGAACAGGGGACTTTTTTATGCTCGATCAGTGGACTTTGTTTTACTCGAGCAAGGGGCTTTGTTATACTCGATGAGGGGCCTTTGTTATACTCGTTCAGAAAACTTTGTTATACTCGACCAGGGGACTCTCTTATGCTCGATCAGGGTACTTTGTTATACTCGACCAGAGGACTTTGTTATACTCGATGAGGGGCCTTTGTTATACTCGATCAGGAAACTTTGTTATACTCGATGAGGGGACTTTGTTATACTCGATGAGGGGCCTTTGTTACACTCGATCAGGGGACTTTGTTTTACTCGATGAGGGGCCTTTGTTATACTCGATTAGGGGCCTTTGTTATACTAGATGAGGGGACTTTGTTATACTCGCTTAGGGGCCTTTTTTGGACTTGATCAGGGGCCTTTGTTATACTCGATCAGGGGATTTTGTTATACCTGTCCAGAAGGCTTTGTTAAGCTCGCTCAGGTGACTTTGCTATACTCGACCAGGGGACTTTGTTATACTCGATCAGAGGACATTCTTATACTGGAACAGGGGACTTTTTTATACTTGACCAATGGACTTTGTTATACTCGATGAGCGGCCTTTGTTATACTCGATCAGGGGACTGTGTTATACTCGACCAGGGGACTTTGTTACACGCGATCAGTGGACTTTTTTATACTCGACCAGAGGACTTTGTTATACTCGATGAGGGACTTTAATATACTCCAATGAGGGGCCTTTTGTTACACTCCGGATCAGGGGGATTCTTTTGTTTTACTCGATGAGGGCCTTTATTATACTCGATAAGGGGCCTTTGTTATACTAGATGAGGGGACTTTGTTATACTCGCTTAGGGGCCTTTTTTGAACTTGATCAGGGGCCTTTGTTATACTCGATCAGGGGATTTTGTTATACTCGGTCAGGGGATTTTGTTATTTTCGAGCAGGGGGCATTGTTATACTCGATCAGTGGACTTTGTTATACTCGTTCAGGAGGCTTTGTTAAACTCGCTCAGGTGACTTTGCTATACTCGACCAGGGGACTTTGTTATAAGCGATCAGAGGACATTCTTATACTGGATCAGGGGTCTTTTTTATACTTGACCAATGGACTTTGTTATACTCGATGAGCGGCCTTTGTTATACTCGATAAGGGGACTGTGTTATACTCGACCAGGGGACTTTGTTAAGCGCGATCATTGGACTTTTTTATACTCGATCAGGGGATATGTTATCCTCGATCAGGGGACTTTTTTATGCTCGATCAGTGGACTTTGTTATACTCGAGCAAGGGGCTTTGTTATAATCGATGAGGGGCCTTTGTTATACTCGATTAGGGGACTTTGTTATACTCGACCAGGGGACTTTCTTATACTCGATCAGGGTACTTTGTTATACTCGACCAGATGACTTTGTTATACTCGATGAAGGGCCTTTGTTATACTCGATCAGCGTACTTTGTTATACTCGATGAGGGGAAATTGTTATACTCAATGAGGGGCCTTTATTACACTCGATCAGGGGACTTTGTTATACTCGATTAGGGGCCTTTGTTTTACTCGATGAGGGGGCTTTGTTATACTCGACCACAGGACTTTGCTATACTTGACCAGGGGACTTTGTCATACTCGATCAGGGGACTTTGTTATACTCGACCAGGGGACTTTGTTATACTCGGTCAGGGGACTTTCATATACTCGACCAGGGGACTTTTTATACTTGACCAATGGACTTTGTTATACTCATTGAGGGGCCTTTGTTATACTCGATCAGGGGACTTTGTTATACTCGACCAGGGCACTTTGTTATACTCGACCAGAGGACTTTCTTTTACTTGATCAGGGGATATGTTATCCTCGATCAGGGGACTTTTTTATGCTCGATCAGTGGATTTTGTTGTACTCGAGCAAGGGGCTTTGTTATACTCGATTAGGGAACTTTGTTTTTCTCGACCAGGGGACTTTTTCATACTTGATCAGGGGACTTTGTTATACTCGACCAGGAGACTTTTTTATAATTGATCAGGGGAGTTTGTCATACTCGACCAGAGGCCTTTCTTATACTCGATCGGGGGACTTTGTTATAGTCGATCAGTGGACTTTCCTATATTTGACCAATGGACTTTGCTATACTCGATGAGGGGCCTTTGTTATACTCGATTAGGGGACTTTGTTAAACTCGACCAGGGGACTTTGTTATATTCGATCAGGGTACTTTGCAAAATCGACCACAGGACTTTGTTGTACTAGATGAGGGGCCTTTGTTATACTCGATCAGGGAACTTTGTTATACTCGACGAGGGGACTTTGTTATATTCGATGAGGCGGCTTTGTTATACTCGATCAGGGGACTTTGTTTTACTCAATGAGGGGCCTTTGTTATACTCGATAAGGGGCCTTTGTTATACTAGATGAAAGGACTTTGTTATACTCGCTTAGGGGCCTTTTTTGGACTTGATCAGGGGCCTTTGTTATACTCGATCGGGGGACTTTTTTATACTCGACCAGAGGACTTTGTTATACTTGAACAAGGGCTATGTTATACTCGATCAGGGGACTTTGTTATACTCAACCAGGGGACTTTGTTATACTCGATCAGGGGACTTTGTTATTCTCGATCAGGGAACTTTGTTATACTCGATTAGGGGCCTTTGTTATACTCGATGAGGGGGCTTTGTTATACTCGGCCAGGGGACTTTGCTATACTCGACCAGGGGACTTTGTCATACTCGATCAGGGGAATTTGTCATACTCGACCAGAGGCCTTTGTTATACTCGATCGGAGGACTTTGTTATACTCGATCAGTGGACTTTCCAATATTTGACCAATGGTCTTTGCTATACTCGATGAGGGGCCTTTGTTATACTCGATTAGGGGACTTTGTTATACTCGACCAGGGGACTTTGATATACTCGATCAGGGTACTTTGTTAAATCGACCAGAGGACTTTATTATTCTCGATGAGGGGCCTTTGCTATACTCGACGAGGGGACTTTGTTATATTCGATGAGGTCAACTTTGTTATACTCGATCAGGGGACTTTATTTTACTCGATGGTTGGCCTTTTTTATACTCGATCAGGGGCCTTTGTTATACTAGATGAGGGGACTTTGTTATACTCGCTTAGGGGCCTTTTTTGGACTTGATCAGGGGCCTTTGTTATACTCGATCAGGGGATTTTGTTATTTTCGAGCAGGAGGCGTTGTTATACTCGATCAGATGACTTTGCTATACTCGACCAGGGGACATTATTATACGCGATCAGGGGACTTTTTTATACTCGACCAGAGGACTTTGTTATACTTGAACAGGGGATATGTTATACTCGATCAGGGGACTTTGTTATACGCGAACATTGGACTTTTTTATACTCGACGAGAGGACTTTGTTATACTCGATCAGGGGATATGTTATACTCGATCAGGGGACTTTGTTATGCTACACCAGGGGACTTTGTTTTACTCGGTCAGGGGACTTTGTTATACTCGACCAGGGGACTTTTTATACTTGACCAATGGACTTTGTTATACTCATTGAGGGGCCTTTGTTATACTCGATCAGGGGACTTTGTTATACTCGACCAGGGGACTTTCTTATACTCGACCAGAAGATTTTGTTATACTCAATGAGGGGATATGTTATCCTCGAACAGGGGACTTTTTTATGCTCGATCAGTGGACTTTGTTGTACTCGAGCAAGGGGCTTTGTTATACTCGATGAGGGGCCTTTGTTATACTCGATTAGGGGACTTTGTTATACTCGACCAGGGGACTCTCTTATACTCGATCAGGGTACTTTGTTATACTCGTCCAGAGGACTTTGTTATACTCGATGAGGGGCCTTTGTTATACTCGATCAGGAAACTTTGTTATACTCGATGAGGGGACTTTGTTGTACTCAATGAGGGGTCTTTGTTACACTCGATCAGGGGACTTTGTTTTACTCGATGAGGGGCCTTTGTTATACTCGATCAGGGGCCTTTGTTATACTAGATGAAAGGACTTTGTTATACTCCCTTAGGGGCCTTTTTTGGACTTGATCAGGGGCCTTTGTTATACTCGATCAGTGGACTTTGTTATACTCGTCCAGGAGGCTTTGTTAAACTCGCTCAGGTGACTTTGCTATACTCGACCAGGGGACTTTGTTATACTCGATCAGAGGACATTCTTATACTGGAACAGGGGACTTCTTTATACTTGACCAATGGACTTTGTTATACTCGATGAGCAGCCTTTGTTATACTCGATCAGGGGACTTTTTTATACTCGACCAGAGGATTTTGTTATACTCGATCAGGCGACTTTGTTATACTCGACCAGGAGACTTTTTTATACTTGATCAGGGAACTTTGTCATACTCAACCAGAGGTCTTTGTTGTACTCGATCAGGGGATATGTTATACTCGATCAGGGGACTTTGTTGTACTCGGTTCCGGGGAATTTGTTATACTCGTCCAGGGGGCTTTGTTATACTCGATCAGGGGACTTTGTTATACTCGATCAGGGGACATTGTTATACTCAACCAGGGATCTTTGTTATACTCGATCAGGGGACTTTGTTATACTCGATCAGGGGACTTTGTTATACTCGATTAGGGGCCTTTGTTATACTCGATGAGGGGGCTTTGTTATACTCGACCAGAGGACTTTGCTATACTCGACCAGGGGACTTTGTTATACTCGATCAGGGGACTTTGTTTTACTAGACCAGGGGACTTTTTCATACTTGATCAGGGGACTTTGTCATACTCGACCAGAAGCATTTGTTATACTCGATCGGGGGACTTTCTTATACTCGATCAGTGGACTTTCCTATATTTGACCAATGGACTTTGCTATACTCGATGAGGGGCCTTTGTTATACTCGATGAGGGGACTTTGTTATATTCGACCAGGAGACTTTTTACGACTCGATCAGGGGACTGTGTTATACTCGACCAGAGGACTTTGTTATAATTGATCAAGTGATGTGTTATACTCGATCAGGGGACTTTGTTATATTCGATCAGAGGACTTTGATATGCTCGAACAGGGGCCTTTGTTATACTCGATAAGAAAACGTTGTTATACTCGACCAGGAGACTTTGTTATACTCGATTAGGGGACTTTGTTATACTCCACTAGGGACTTTGTTGAACTCGATCAGGGGATATGTTATACTTGATCAGGGGACTTTGTTGTACTCGGTTCAGGGGACTTTGTTATACTCGTCCAGGGGGCTTTGGTATACTCGACCAGGGGACTTTCTTATACTCGATCAGGGGACTTTGTCTTATTCGATCAGGGGACTTTGTTATACTCGATCAGGGGACTTTGTTATACTTGATTAGCGGACTTTGTTATACTCGATCAGGGGACTTTGTTATGCTCGGTCAAAGGACTTTGATATACTCGACCAGGGGCCTTTGTTATACTAGATGAAAGGACTTTGTTATACTCCCTTAGGGGCCTTTTTTGGACTTGATCAGGGGCCTTTGTTATACTCGATCAGTGGACTTTGTTATACTCGTCCAGGAGGCTTTGTTAAACTCGCTCAGGTGACTTTGCTATACTCGACCAGGGGACTTTGTTATACTCGATAAGGGGAATTTGTTATACCCGATAAGGGGACTTTGTTAGAGTCGAACAGGGGACTTTGTTATACTCGACCAGGGAACTTTGTTATTCTCGATTAGGCGGCTTTGTTATACTCGAACAGGGGACTTTGTTATACTCGATAAAGGGCGTTTGTTATACTCAATGAGGAGCCTTTGTTATACTAGATCAGGGGACTTTGTTATACTCGATTAGGAGCCTTTTTTTGACTCGATCAGTGGTCTTTGTTATACTCGATGAGGGGACTTTGTTATACTCGATCAGGGGACTTTGTTGTACTCGAGCAGGGGGCTTTGTAATACTCGATCAGGGGACTTTGTTATACTCCAACAGGAGGCTTTGTTATATGCGATCATGGGACTTTGCAATACTCGACCTGGGGACTTTTGTTATACTCGATCAAGGGACTTTGTTATACTCGACCAGGGGCCTTTGTTATACTCGATTAGGGGACTTTGATATTCCTGATAAGGGTACTTTGTTATACTCGATAAGGGGAATTTGTTATACTCGATAAAGGGACTTTGTTAGACTCGAACAGGGGACTTTGTTATACTCGACCAGGGGACTTTGTTATACTCGATTCGGCGGCTTTGTTATACTCGACCAGGGGACTTTGTTATTCTCGATGAGGGGCCTTTGTTATACTCGATGAGGGGCCTTTGTTATACAAGATCAGGGGACTTTAAATACTCGAGCAGGGGGCTTTGTTATACTCGATGAGGGGCCTTTGTTATACTCGATCAGGGGACTTTGTTATACTTGAGCAAGGGACTTTGTTATACTCGATCAGGGGACTTTTTTATACTCGACCAGAGGATTTTGTTATACTCGATCAGGGGACTTTGTTATACTCGACCAGGAGACTTTTATATTTGATCAGGGAACTTTGTCATACTCAACCAGAGGTCTTTGTTGTACTCGATCAGGGGATATGTTATACTCGATCAGGGGACTTTGTTGTACTCGGTTCCGGGGAATTTGTTATACTCGTCCAGGGGGCTTTGTTATACTCGATCAGGGGACTTTGTTATACTCGATCAAGGGACATTGTTATACTCAACCAGGGATCTTTGTTATACTCGATCAGGGGACTTTGTTATACTCGATCAGGGGACTTTGTTATACTCGATTAGGGGCCTTTGTTATACTCGATGAGGGGGCTTTGTTATACTCGACCAGAGGACTTTGCTATACTCGACCAGGGGACTTTGTTATACTCGATCAGGGGACTTTGTTTTACTAGACCAGGGGACTTTTTAATACTTGATTAGGGGACTTTGTCATACTCGACCAGAAGCATTTGTTATACTCGATCGGGGGACTTTCTTATACTCGATCAGTGGACTTTCCTATATTTGACCAATGGACTTTGCTATACTCGATGAGGGGCCTTTGTTATACTCGATGAGGGGACTTTGTTATATTCGACCAGGAGACTTTTTACGACTCGATCAGGGGACTTTGTTATACTCGACCAGAGGACTTTGTTATAATTGATCAAGTGATGTGTTATACTCGATCAGGGGACTTTGTTATATTCGATCAGAGGACTTTGATATGCTCGAACAGGGGCCTTTGTTATACTCGATAAGAAAACGTTGTTATACTCGACCAGGAGACTTTGTTATACTCGATTAGGGGACTTTGTTATACTCCACTAGGGACTTTGTTGAAGTCGATCAGGGGATATGTTATACTCGATCAGGGGACTTTGTTGTACTCGGTTCAGGGGAATTTGTTATACTCGTCCAGGGGGCTTTGGTATACTCGACCAGGGGACTTTCTTATACTCGATCAGGGGACTTTGTCTTATTCGATCAGGGGACTTTGTTATACTCGATCAGGGGACTTTGTTATACTTGATTAGCGGACTTTGTTATACTCGATCAGGGGACTTTGTTATGCTCGGTCAAAGGACTTTGTTATACTCGACCAGGGGCCTTTGTTATACTCGATTAGAAAACTTTGTTATACTTGACCAGGAGACTGTGTTTTACTCGATTAGGGAACTTTGTTATACTCGACCAGGGGCCTTTGTTATACTCGATCAGGGGACTTAGTTATACTCGATTTGGGGACTTTGTTATACTCGATAAGGGGAATTTGTTAGACTCGATAAGGGGACTTTGTTAGACTCGAACAGGGGACTTTGTTATACTCGATCAGGTGACTTTGTTATACTCGATTAGGCGGCTTTGTTATACTCGATCAGGGGACTTTGTTATACTCGATGAGGGGCCTTTGTTATTCTCGATGAGGGGCCTTTGTTATACTAGATCATGGGACTTTGTTATACTCACTTAGGAGCCTTTTTTGCACTCGATCAGGGGCATTTGTGATAGACGATCAGGGGACTTTGTTATACTCGATCAGGGGACTTTGTTATACTCGATCATTAGGCTTTGTTTTACTCGATCAGGGGAATTTGTTATACTCGATCAGGGGAATTTGTTATACTCGATCAGGGGACTTTGTTATACTCGATTAGGGGCCTTTGTTATACACGATCAGGGGACTTTGTTATACTCGATTAGGCGGCTTTGTTATACTCGATGAGGGGACTTTGTTATACTCGATGAGGGTCCTTTGTTATACTCGACCGGGGGCCTTTGTTATACTAGATCAGGGAACTTTGTTATACTCGATTAGGGGCCTTTTTTGGACTCGATCAGGGGGCTTTGTTATACTCGATCAGGAGACTTTGTTATACTCGATCAGGGGACTTTCTTATGCTCGAGCAGGGGGCTTTGTTATACTCGATGAGGGGACTTTGTTATACTCGATGAGGGGGCTTTGTTATACTCGACCAGGGGACTTTGTTATACTCAATCAGGGGACTTTGTTATATTCGACCAGGGGACTTTTTTATACTTAATCAGGGGACTTTGTCATACTCGATCAGTGGGGTTTCCTATATTTGACCAATGGACTTTGCTATACTCGAAGAGGGGCTTTTGTTCTACTCGATCAGGGACTTTATTATACTCGACCAGGGGACTTTGTTATACTCGATCAAGGGATATGTTATACTCGATTAGGGGACTTTGTTATACTCGATGAGGTGCCTTTGTTATACTCAATCAGGGGACTTTGTTATACTCGATGAGAGGACTTTGTTATACTCGTTTAGAAAACTTTGTCTTACTCGACCAGGGGACTTTATTATACTCCACCAGGGACTTTGTTATACTCGATCAGGGGATATGTTATACTCGATCAGGAGATATGTTATACTCGTTCAGGGGACTTTGTTATAGTGGACCCGGGGAATTTGTTATACTCGATCAGGGGACTTTGTTATACTATTCAGGGGGCTTTGTTATACTAGGATCAGGGGACTTTGTTATTTTCGACCAGGGGACTTTGTTTTACTCGACCAGGGGATTTTGTTATACTCGATAAGGGGACTTTGTTATACTCGTCCAGGGGGCTTTGTTATACTCGATCAGGGGACTTTCTTATAATCAATCAGGGGACTTTGCTATGCTCGATATGGGGACTTTGTTACACTGAGCCAGGGGACTTCTTTATACTCGATCAGGGGACTTTGTTATACTCTATCAGGGGATTTTTGTTATACTCGATCAGGAGACTTTGTTATAGTCGACCAGGGGCCATTGTTATACTGGAACAGGGGACTTTGTTATACTCGACAAGGGGACTTTGTTATACTCGATAAGGGGAATTTGTTATATTCGTTAAGGGGACGTAATATTAGACTCGAACAGGGGACTTTATTATACTCGACCTGGGGACTTTCTTATACTCGATTAGGCGGCTTTGTTATAATCGATCAGGAAACTTTGTTATACTCGATGAGGGGACTTTGTTATACTCAATGAGGGGCCTTTGTTACACTCGATCAGGGGACTTTGTTTTACTCGATGAGGGGCCTTTGTTATACTCGATCAGGGGCCTTTGTTATACTAGATGAAAGGACTTTGTTATACTCCCTTAGGGGCCTTTTTTGGACTTGATCAGGGGCCTTTGTTATACTCGATCAGTGGACTTTGTTATACTCGTCCAGGAGGCTTTGTTAAACTCACTCAGGTGACTTTGCTATACTCGACCAGGGGACTTTGTTATACTCGATCAGAGGACATTCTTATACTGGAACAGGGGACTTCTTTATACTTGACCAATGGACTTTGTTATACTCGATGAGCGGCCTTTGTTATACTCGATCAGGGGACTGTGTTATACTCGACCAGGGTCTTTGTTAAACGCGATCATTGGACTTTTTTATACTCGACCAGAGGAGTTTGTTATAATCGATCAGGGGACTTTGTTATGCTCGATCTAGGGACTTTGTTATACTGGGCCAGGGGACTTTATTTTACTCGATCAGGGGACTTTGTTATACTCGATCAAGCGACTTTTGTTATACTCGAACAGGGGACTTTGTTATACTCGACCAGGGTCCTTTGTTATACTCGATTAGGTGACTTTGTTATACTCGATAAGGGGACTTTGTTATACTCAATAAGGGGAATTTGTTATACCCGATAAGGGGACTTTGTTAGAGTCGAACAGGGGACTTTGTTATACTCGACCAGGGGACTTTGTTATTCTCGTTTAGGCGGCTTTGTTATACTCGAACAGGGGACTTTGTTATACTCGATAAAGGGCGTTTGTTATACTCAATGAGGAGCCTTTGTTATACTAGATCAGGGGACTTTGTTATACTCGATTAGGAGCCTTTTTTTGACTCGATCAGTGGTCTTTGTTATACTCGATGAGGGGACTTTGTTATACTCGATCAGAGGACTTTGTTGTACTCGAGCAGGGGGCTTTGTAATACTCGATCAGGGGACTTTGTTATACTCCAACAGGAGGCTTTGTTATACTCGATCAGGGGATTTTGCAATACTCGACCTGGGGACTTTTGTTATACTCGATCAAGGGACTTTGTTATACTCGACCAGGGGCCTTTGTTATACTCGATTAGGGACTTTGATATTCCTGATAAGGGTACTTTGTTATTCTCGATAAGGGGAATTTGTTATACTCGATAAAGGGACTTTGTTAGACTCGAACAGGGGACTTTGTTATACTCGACCAGGGGACTTTGTTATACTCGATTCGGCGGCTTTGTTATACTCGACCAGGGGACTTTGTTATTCTCGATGAGGGGCCTTTGTTATACTCGATGAGGGGCCTTTGTTATACAAGATCAGGGGACTTTAAATACTCGAGCAGGGGGCTTTGTTATACTCGATGAGGGGCCTTTGTTATACTCGATCAGGGGACTTTGTTATACTTGAGCAAGGGACTTTGTTATACTCGATCAGGGGACTTTTTTATACTCGACCAGAGGATTTTGTTATACTCGATCAGGGGACTTTGATATGCTCGAACAGGGGCCTTTGTTATACTCGATAAGAAAACGTTGTTATACTCGACCAGGAGACTTTTTTATACTTGATCAGGGATATGTTATACCGATCAGGGGGACTTTGTTTATTTTCGGTTCGAGGGAATTTGTTATACTCGTCAGGGGGGGCTTTGTTATGCTTTCGATCAGGGGACTTTGTACTCGATCAGGGACATTGTTATACTCAACCAGGGATCTTTGTTATACTCAATCGGGGACTTTGTTATACTCGATCAGAGACTTTGTTATACTCGATTAGGGCCTTGTTATACTCGATGAGGGGAACTTTGTTATACTCGACCAGAGGACTTTGCTATCTCGACCAGGGACTTTGTTATACTCGATCAGGGGACTTTGTTTTACTAGACCAGGGACTTTCATACTTGATCAGGGGGACTTTGTCATACTCGACCAAAGCATTTGTTATACTCGATCAGGGGACTTTCTTATACTCGATCGATGGACTTTTCCTATGATGACCAATGGACTTTGCTATACTCGATAGAGACGCTGTTATACTCGACCAGAGGACTTTGTTATAATTGATCAAGTGATGTGTTATACTCGATCAGGGGACTTTGTTATATTCGATCAGAGGACTTTGATATGCTCGAACAGGGGCCTTTGTTATACTCGATAAGAAAACGTTGTTATACTCGACCAGGAGACTTTGTTATACTCGATTAGGGGACTTTGTTATACTCCACTAGGGACTTTGTTGAAGTCGATCAGGGGATATGTTATACTCGATCAGGGGACTTTGTTGTACTCGGTTCAGGGGAATTTGTTATACTCGTCCAGGGGGCTTTGGTATACTCGACCAGGGGACTTTCTTATACTCGATCAGGGGACTTTGTCTTATTCGATCAGGGGACTTTGTTATACTCGATCAGGGGACTTTGTTATACTTGATTAGCGGACTTTGTTATACTCGATCAGGGGACTTTGTTATGCTCGGTCAAAGGACTTTGTTATACTCGACCAGGGGCCTTTGTTATACTCGATTAGAAAACTTTGTTATACTCGACCAGGAGACTGTGTTTTACTCGATTAGGGAACTTTGTTATACTCGACCAGGGGCCTTTGTTATACTCGATCAGGGGACTTAGTTATACTCGATTTGGGGACTTTGTTATACTCGATAAGGGGAATTTGTTAAACTCGATAAGGGGACTTTGTTAGACTCGAACAGGGGACTTTGTTATACTCGATCAGGTGACTTTGTTATACTCGATTAGGCGGCTTTGTTATACTCGATCAGGGGACTTTGTTATACTCGATGAGGGGCCTTTGTTATTCTCGATGAGGGGCCTTTGTTATACTAGATCATGGGACTTTGTTATACTCACTTAGGAGCCTTTTTTGCACTCGATCAGGGGCATTTGTGATAGACGATCAGGGGACTTTGTTATACTCGATCAGGGGACTTTGTTATACTCGATCATTAGGCTTTGTTTTACTCGATCAGGGGAATTTGTTATACTCGATCAGGGGAATTTGTTATACTCGATCAGGGGACTTTGTTATACTCGATTAGGGGCCTTTGTTATACACGATCAGGGGACTTTGTTATACTCGATTAGGCGGCTTTGTTATACTCGATGAGGGGACTTTGTTATACTCGATGAGGGTCCTTTGTTATACTCGACCGGGGGCCTTTGTTATACTAGATCAGGGAACTTTGTTATACTCGATTAGGGGCCTTTTTTGGACTCGATCAGGGGGCTTTGTTATACTCGATCAGGAGACTTTGTTATACTCGATCAGGGGACTTTCTTATGCTCGAGCAGGGGGCTTTGTTATACTCGATGAGGGGACTTTGTTATACTCGATGAGGGGGCTTTGTTATACTCGACCAGGGGACTTTGATATACTCAGTCAGGGGACTTTGTTATATTCGACCAGGGGACTTTTTTATACTTAATCAGGGGACTTTGTCATACTCGATCAGTGGGGTTTTCTATATTTGACCAATGGACTTTGCTATACTCGAAGAGGGGCTTTTGTTCTACTCGATCAGGGACTTTATTATACTCGACCAGGGGACTTTGTTATACTCGATCAAGGGATATGTTATACTCGATTAGGGGACTTTGTTATACTCGATGAGGTGCCTTTGTTATACTCAATCAGGGGACTTTGTTATACTCGATGAGAGGACTTTGTTATACTCGTTTAGAAAACTTTGTCATACTCGACCAGGGGACTTTATTATACTCCACCAGGGACTTTGTTATACTCGATCAGGGGATATGTTATACTCGATCAGGAGATATGTTATACTCGTTCAGGGGACTTTGTTATAGTGGACCCGGGGAATTTGTTATACTCGATCAGGGGACTTTGTTATACTATTCAGGGGGCTTTGTTATACTAGGATCAGGGGACTTTGTTATTTTCGACCAGGGGACTTTGTTTTACTCGACCAGGGGATTTTGTTATACTCGATAAGGGGACTTTGTTATACTCGTCCAGGGGGCTTTGTTATACTCGATCAGGGGACTTTCTTATAATCAATCAGGGGACTTTGCTATGCTCGATATGGGGACTTTGTTACACTGAGCCAGGGGACTTCTTTATACTCGATAAGGGGACTTTGTTATACTCTATCAGGGGATTTTTGTTATACTCGATCAGGAGACTTTGTTATAGTCGACCAGGGGCCATTGTTATACTCGAACAGGGGACTTTGTTATACTCGACAAGGGGACTTTGTTATACTCGATAAGGGGAATTTGTTATACTCGTTAAGGGGACGTAATTTTAGACTCGAACAGGGGACTTTATTATACTCGACCAGGGGACTTTCTTATACTCGATTAGGCGGCTTTGTTATAATCGATCAAGGGACTTTGTTATATTCGATTAGGGGCCTTTTTTGGACTCGATCATTGGACTTTGTTATACTTGATCAGGAGGCTTTGTTGTACTCGATCAGGGTACTTTGCTATACTCGACGAGGGGACTTTGTTATACTCGATCAGGGGATTTTGTTATACTCGACCAGGAGACTTTTTTATACTTGAATAATGGACTTTGTTATACTCGATGAGGGGCCTTTGTTATACTCGATCAGGAAACTTTGTTATACTTGAGCAGGGAACTTTGTTATACTCGATCAGGGGACTTTTTTATACTCGACCAGAGGTCTTTGTTATACTCGATGAGGGGACTTTGTTATACTCGACCAGGGTGTTCGTGTTCTGGGTAATAAGTTCAATATACAGGAGCGAACACAAACACCTGTCTAGATTTTGTAGGTTCGATTTTCTGGATAAGAGATATGTACACAAGGAGAGTAGCGCTCTTCAACCTGTCCGCTGGTCAACTGCTCTATAGACGACGTATGGCAAGTGATACATTAGCAGCTTCCATACGTCGCCAGGCACATTAATTAAGCATGTGGGACATTGATAAATACATTGCCACACGCTACTAGCTAGGCTAAATAAATAATACATAAATGGAGCACATACATAATATATATAGCATAATATAAATACAGCATACAGAATATACATACACCTCCCTCCCCCTATACGCTCATAGCAAAGTCTTGAGCGGACCTTTTCTTTTGGATCCGTTCTGAGCGTCGAGGGACTAGATCACTGGGAAGGGTATGGGACTCAACACTGGTGGCGGGGTCAGCAGAAGGCATTGTTACAGGGCGGACAAAACGGCGGTTCCTCCACCACACACGACCACTGGGTAACCGCACCTGGTAGTCCCGTGACCTACCGAGACCCATGACTACGCCTACTTTGTCCCAACGTAGGGAGGTCGGGTCCTGAACACGCACTTGGGTGCCGACACTCAACCTGGGGAGAGAACGGGCGTGGTCGTTGTAGCGGGCGACGACGTCCTGAACACGTTCGGCGGCTCGGCGATCACAATCCTCTGTCTTGGCCTGCCACTCCTTGGAGAAGGATTGAGGGTGAGCAGGGACACACGAACGAAGGGGGCGTTCATACAAAACCTGGGCAGGGGAGCGTCCGGTGTAGTTAGGTGTGTTGCGGAGTTCAAGAAGACCCCGGTCGAAGGCCTCGCAGTCGATATTCCCAGACGGGGCCACCTTAAGGATGAGGTGCTTCAAGGATTTGACAGCAGCCTCAGCGTGGCCGTTGGACTGCGGGTAATGGGGCGATGACAACACATGCCGGACTCCCCATCGGTCAAGGAACACAGCAAAGTCCCGGCTTGTGAACTGGGGCCCTCCGTCGGTTCGCAGGCGTACAGGAACGGCCACGTCACGGAAGCAGTGGCGGAACTTGCTGATGGTGGCGGTAGACGTCGTGTCATTACCGCACTTTATGACAACCGGCCAACCAACGAGACGGTCGACGATAACAAGGAAGGACTTTCCTGACACAGAGAAAAACTCGGCCGACACAGACTCAAAGGGGCGGGTGGGGTTGTCGTCACTCATGTAGGGTTCCTGCTGCTGGCTGGATTGTAATACTTGGCAGGGCTCACACGCACGGACAACATTGGAGATGTCGGAGTTGATGCCGG
>NW_024756221.1:0-14790 GCF_018991925.1 Homarus americanus
GGGTGCTCTGGTTGTCGTCTAGCTTAGGCAGTGTTGGCAAAGCGGAGGAAGAACCGCCCCGCCACGGCGGCGGTGCAAGCCGAGAAGCGCAGGTGGACGGACGCACAGGCCACACACGAACAAATTAATAGAGAAGGTGAAAACATGGAAATTTTGCTAGTCGTAGGGTTGTTTGGAGAAAGAAGAAGGTAAAGTCTTTGAGCTATGTCAAAGAGGAACAGAGCGAGTTGGAGGAAGGGTTTTGAATCTTTGAGCTTGAAATGTCAAAGTATTCATAGTAAGGAAGGATGAGCGTATCGTAGGAGAGTTTTTAGTAATAGCAGCAGACAGATTTGAGCTTTTTTGTCAAATTATGAACGGAGACGAGAATGAGATATAGGCTGAATGGTTTCAGTCTTGAGTTAGGTTGATTTTATTGAGAATTGGATGTCACAGACGTTGGGTATGTTTTGATTTGTTTCTGAGAGTTGTGGGTCTTTCAGCTATGTCAGAGAGAAATGGAGAGAGTTGGAGGAAGAGTTTTGAATCTTTGAGCTTGAAATGTCAAAGTATTCGTAGTAAGGAAGGATGAGTGTATCGTAGGAGAGTTATTTAGTAATAGCAGGGGACAGATTTGAGCTTTGTCAAATTGTGAATGGAGATGAGAGTGAGATATAGGTTGTTTGGTTTCAGTCTTGAGTTAGGTCGATAATGTTGACAGTGGCTGGTATAGAGGTTGGGTATGTTTGATTTTGTTTTGGAGAGTTGTGGTGTTATGAGAGGCTTTGTCTGGGCGGTGGGGGGGTGTTATGTTTGGAAGATTGCTGTGGGAGGGGGGGGGGAGCTCAGTTTGGGGGATCAGTGGGGGAAAGCCATGTTGAGCTGAGGTGAATTAGAATTGCTTAAGGGAGGTTGTTGTGTGAGTGTGTATGTGTTTGTGTGGAAATGTAGTAAGGGGAGAGGGGGAGGGTTAGGATAATTGTTATAACGTCAGGTGTGGTTCGGTTGTCGGGAGGAGGGGGGAGGAGAGGAGAGGAGAGGGGAGGCGAGGAGAGGAGAGGGGGCCTTTGGAGGTTAACACTTATAGTATGAAGGATTCTCAGAAAGATCTGATTTGTGTTACAATGAATAGCGGTATTGAGTCACAGGTTTTTTTTTTTTTTTTTTTATTAGAGGGTCGAAGGGCTTATAGAAAGGTCGGGTAAGAAGCCAAGTTTTGGGAGGATTGAAGAAAGATGGAGTGATTGATAGAGTTGTGCTTTTTTTTTTTTTTTTTTGGAGGGATTGTGAGTAAGATTGGGTGGGTTAAGTAGTTCTTTTGGGAGGATTGAAGGTGTTGATTAGTGATTGGATGGAGAGTTAGCATTTTTTTTTTATATAGGAGGGATTGTGAGTAAGGCTGGGTGGGTTAAGTTTTTCTTTTGGGAGGATTGTAGGTTTTGTTAGTAGTTGGCAGAGTTGGGTTAATCATTGCATTCTTTCTTCCCTTTGGCTAGTAAAGGACTTCTGCAATTGCGGTAGGCTCTTGCAGGTATTGTGAGTTCTGGCCCCATTCTTGAGGGAGAGGGTTTGTGTACAGGTACATTGCACCCCTCCCCGACCTTATTGGCTAAAGGAGGCGGTCAATGTCGCCTGCAATTTGGTACCGTTTTTATTAGGCACACCTCTCCGACCTTATTGGCTAAGGGAGGTGCCCATAAAACAGTGTAGGTAACATTCTTGAGGGAGAGGGCTTGCGTACAGGCACTGTGGAACTCTCCCCGACCTTATTGGCTAAGGGAAACGTACATGTCATCCGAGTTAGTATGGGATGGGTAAGTTAGGTATTTGTTTTGGGAGGAGTGATAGGGTGTGGTTAGTTAATGGTAGAATGGTTATTTATTATTTTGTGTGGGATTGCTAGTAACGGCTGGGTATGTTAGGTTTTTATTTTGGGAGGAGTGATAGGGTGTGGTTAGTTAACGGTAGAATGGTTATTTTTTATTTTGTGTGGGATTGCTAGTAACGGCTGGGTATGTTAGGTTTTTATTTTGGGGGGATTGTTAGGGTCTTTTCTTTTCTTTTGTTTGGGGGGGGAGTGTTAGTGCAGGTTGAGTGGGTTAGTTTTTTTTTTTTTTTTTTTTGAGTGGTCTTGAGTTTGAGTTGGTGGCGTGGGGTTTGGAGTGAGGGGGGAGGAGGGAATCGTTGGGTGAGGGTTAAGGAGAGGTTAGGTTTAATTTGGGGGGGAATTTTTTTTTTTTTGGGTGTGGTTATAGGGAAGTTATTAATACAAGGGAGGTGGGAGGGGAGTGTTTGGTCTGTTTAGTATGGAGGGATTTCTGTCTCTGAATCTGCGTGGGAGTATGATGTTGTCGAAATAATCCTGCCATTGAGGGTAAGTAGTGAGGAGTGATTCTATTTGTTTGTCACCTAGTTGTCTCCAGTAGATGTTAAGTGGGGGGAGGGAGCTGAGTTCATGTAGATGACTATTTCGGGTGAAGGATGACCAGTGTGTGTTATGGATGAATCTTAGTGCTTTGTTTTGTATGACTTGAAGTTTCTTGGCGCTTGATGGTGGTGCTAGCTGGAGTGTGTTAGGTGCATAAGTCAATAGTGGGCGTATGAGGGCTTTGAATAGGTGTGTTTTGGTTTTGATTGATGCGGTTCTGAATCTGTATATATTCCCGAGTGTTTTGTTTGCGATCAAAGCCTTCATATTGGTGTGTAGTGTCATGGTGAGGTGTCGTTGAATGTGACTCCTAGGATTGTGTTTGTTCGTTTGATAGTTATAGGTGAAGGGTAGGCGATGTAGGGGTTTAGGTAAATGTGACGTGGTTGTCGTCTTTTGGTGCCGAAGTAGGTGATTTGTGCTTTGTTCGGGTTGGTTTGTATTCGCCATCGGAGTTCCCATTGTGTAACTTGTTCGAGTTCCCTGTGAGCTTTGTCTGTTAGGTGATCAAGAGTTCTGTGTCTGACTAGTTGGGTTACATCGTCGGCATACTGTATTGTCAGAGAGTCGATGTGTAAGGGGTCGGGTAAGTCGTTTGTGTAAAGAATGTATAGTGTTGGGGACAGGACTGATCCTTGTGGGACTCCTGCATGCAGTGTGAAGTGGTCAGAGTAGGCAGGTGTGACTTTTATCCTCATTTTTCTGTCTGTTAGGAAGTTACATAGTAATTGTTGTGATTTTTGAGGGAGGTTAAAATTGGTGCATATCTTGTACTTTAATCCATCGTGCCAAACTGTGTCGAAGGCTTTTTGTACGTCTTTTGTAATGAGTGCTATCTTGTATGCATCTTTGTTCATGTGGAGGTAGTTTGTGATTATATTGAGTGCGTCTTGAGTTGAGTGGTGTGCTCTGAAGCCGAACTGCTTGTAGGACAGTAGTTGTTCATCTTCAAGGTGGTATCTGAGGCGGGTGTTGTATAGTCTTTCAAAAGTTTTGCCTAAGACTTCTAGTATGCTGATCGGTCTGTAGTTTTGAGGATCTGTTGGGTTTTTGTTTGGTTTAGGTATCATGACGGCTGTGGCTGTCTTAAAGAGCTTTGGGAAGTATCCTGTAGCCAGTTGGGTGTTGTAGAGGTATGTAATGGCTGTGATTGTTTCTGGGGGGCAGGTGCTTCAGGATTGCTTGACCAATATTGCTGTCACCTGGTGTTTTCTTTTTGGTTTTGTCCAGTGCTTGTGCGACTTCTGTTGGGGTGAAAGGAGCAGTGAGGGTGTGGTCCTGTGTGAGAGTGGAGGTATCTATTGTGTTGTCAGGAGTTGTTCTGTCGTGAAGTGTTTGCATGTGTGTGGTGATGTTGTTTATGTGGTTTAAGATGTACCTTTGTTGTGTGGGGGGGGTGTGGGTGGAAAATGTGTTCCCAGTGTTGTTTTAGTGTTTGTGCTACGTCGGCTGGCTCATTGATTTTCCTACCATTTACTAGCAGGTGATCAAAGGGGGGTTTTGCAGTTCCTTTCAGCTTGGCGATCCTTTGCCAAAATTCTCGGGGGTTATGTGTTCTGTGTTCCTGGGCAGCCTCTACGAGTTTTGCCCAGTGAACCTCATGATCTTGACGGAGGCTATGGATGATGTGTGTTCTTAGTGTGGAGATGTCTGTGTAAACTGGTGCTAGGTTAAGTTTGTTTAGTTCGAATCGTGTCCTGTAGCAGTGAAGTAGGCGTTGAGTTCTTATGGAGGGTGTGAAGGAGTATTTTTTCTTGAACCGGTGTTTAGGAATGTGGGTATCTGCTATGGCGGTGATAGTGTTGAAAAGGTGTGTCCAGGTTTCCTCAATCATCCTAGTGGGTTGGTGTTCGAGGTTGAGTGTGTATTGTTGTTCAGAGAGTGTGGTTTTGAAGGCATCCCAATCTGCGTGTTGATACTGGTATTGAGGTGAGGTTGTTGGGAGGAGGATGGGATTGTTGGAGAGGTGAAGAGTGATGGGAATGTGGTCTGAGCCTGATAGGGGGCCGGGAGTGATGTAGTGTTGGAATTGGAGGGCAGGGGTGTTGGTGATGACGATGTCTGGAGTGCCTTTGCCGTGAGCAGCGTAGAATGTGGGGAAGAAAGGGCCAATGTGGTGAAGGTTTTTGTGAGTGACCAAAGCGTGTAGTTGTTGGCCAAGGGGGTCGATGCGGTTGTGTTGGAATGCGGTGTGGTGTGCATTGAGGTCGGCCATTAGTATTACAGGTAGGTGTGAGTTGTTAAAGATGGAGTTTAGGTCTGTGAAGGGGATACGCGAGTTAGGTCTTGAGTATGTTGTGCAGATGATAATCTGTCCGTGTTGGCGGCCATGAAGTGTTTGAAAGCAAAGTTGGTGATGAATTCGTGTTTCATGGAGGATCTGATGAGGATTGCAACGCCCTCGAATAGTTCGTGGGGTGATTGTCTGCTTGTGTAGCCGAAGTGCTTGATTTTGGTGTTTGTGCATGTTGAGTTAAGGAGGAGGATGTCTGGGTTGTGTTCTTGTATGAGGAGAGAGATGGCGTGTCTGTTTGAGTGATATGCTCTACAGTTGTATTGCATAATGGTGATCATGTTGTATAATTTGTTACTTATACGAGCTTGAAATTCTGGGGTGCAGGGATGAGGTCTAACTTGTCGAGTGACTGTGAGCGAGGTCTGAGTGAGGTGTATGTAGGTGAGGGATGGGCGGTTACGTGACTGTGTGTGTGGGGGAGTCGGGAGGATGAGTGGAGTGTGCTAGGTTCGTGTCGGGGTTGTTTCCTGTTTTCTTTGGGGTAGTGCCGAATAGATTTACTTTAATTATAGATTTAGTTGGATGTGTGTATTTTATAATTCTTTTGCAGTCAGGTGTGTAGGAAGAAAGGGGGGAGGTGTTTTTCCTCTTAGGTCTAGTGGTCTTGACCACCATTTCAGTGGGGGGATGGGCAGCCATTTTATTCTTGGGAGTCTGAGGTGTTAGGGGAAGATTGGGTTTGGTTCGGATTTTGGAGGTTCGGGAGTTCATCGTAGTCGTGTGGGAAAAGTCAGGTGTAGGCAAGGTCAAGGTGGAGGGGTCGGGAGGTTTTCGACTGATTACTCCGGGGGGTGAGGTAATAGTAGGTTGGTGAGATAAGTCAGGTGTGGGCATGGCAGAAGTGGAGGGGCGGAGGGAGATTGCAGTGGCTTCTCTGGGGGGAGGGGGTGGCATGCTGGTCCGGTCGGGGATGGGGGCAGTGGGGAAGATGAGGTCGGGACCGGTTCTGAAGGAATCAGGAATGTGTATGGTAGGGAGGCCGTTCTCCCTCAAACCATCAATTGCCAGTTTCAGAAAAAGAGACCTGTTTCCGTTGCTTAGGGTATGTGCCAGAAGTATGATGGTGGTGATTTTTGCATCCATGTCGGAGGAGGGTCGGGGGGCGGTCACGTTGTTGGTCCAGCAAGTGCGGGTGGGGAGGGCCGAGGCAGTAGGGAGTGAGTGGTGGGGAGGTGGAGGTGGTGCTGTGGGGGGTGCTGTAGGAGGTGAAGGTCGGCGGGGAGGGAGTGGTGTTGTGCTATTGTAGAGTCTGATTTTGCACTTGCTGCTGATAGCAGCGTGAGGGCCTTTACAGTTGCAGCATTTAGTTACCGTGGCGGTGCAGTTTCGGTATGAGTGGCCTTGATTGGCACACTTTGAGCAAGTTATTGTGTTACTGCAACGGTTGGTGTTGTGCCCGAATTGGTAGCAATTGAAACATTGGTGTACTTGTATGAAGTGTTGGAATTCAATGTCTCTTGAGGGGATGATATTGCTGCCGATTTTTATTCCGTATGATTTTAATTTGATGGCGTCAGTTTGAGTAGCCGTAGTGATTTTTAACATGGGGAGAGTTCCCATCCGGGCTGCATATGTCATTTGGGGGGTGTTTTGTGAGTTGAGGTCTGTCAATAGGTTAGGGTTGTCAAGGATCTGAGGGATGACTTTTCTACATATGAGGGTGCATTTTGCGCGGTATTCGGGTGAGCTGAGGACCGTTAGGCCATTGTCCCTCAGTCTGTTGTTCATTGCTGGGGAGTGGAATAGGTCGGCATCTTCATCAGTTTGTACAAATATTTTGATAATGTCGTCATTGGTGAAGGAACGGATCTGAAATATACAGGTCAGCTGGAAAATAAGTGAGGCGAGGTCCATGCACGGTTGGATGGTACGGTCCACTTTAATTTTAATTGAAGGCATGTTAACTGTTTGAATTGGAGATTTATGGAGATCTCCCCTAACAGTCCCTAATTTCCTGCGCCCCTCACGTAGGGGAGGCCCTGCACTATCACAGGGGTCCCCAGGCGAATCGGCAGGCTGTGCTGACCCTCCACCCTTCACACAAACACGCACTAGCGAGGTGTGGGGACAGAGGGCGTTTCCAGACGAATACTCCCCTGTACGTCAGCTGACAGGGGAATAGGTCCTTTCACGGCACGGAAGAGAAGGATTAGAGTAGAAGAAAAAGGTCTGAAAACTCACTGCCGACTCTCTCTTCACACCAAGCCCCTCAGCAGCATTCGGGCTTCCTTAGGGAGGTCCGATACTGTAGGAGAGGCTCAATGTGTTGATCGAATCAACAGAATTGTCAGTTGGAGAATTGAAGTCAGGTGCTTTGGTTTTCCAAGGTACGTGGGAAAGTGGGATAGGTCCAATGACTAGCCAATCAGCTGTGACTGTTCCTTCTCCGACTTCCACTTCGCTCTGTGGCTGACTGCTACTGCTCCTGACTGCGACTGCTCCCGACTGCGACTCCGGCTGACTTGAGAACGAGAAGAGATACATTATTTATACTTGACACACATATTCAAGACAATCCCATTGGCTGATATGTTTTTAAGGTCGATTGATATGTTGTGTTTCTTGTACATTTAATAGCAGTGATGGACGCAGTGTGTGTGTTCCTGATATATAAATCATTCAAATGTACATGAATTTATATTATGGAGTGTAACTGAAGAGGAATGACCAGGAAATGAGTGGGGATTTTTTTTTGGGGGGGGGGCGGGAAATGTGTCAAAAATGCGTCAAAAATGTGTGTAAATCAGAGGAAACACTTGAAATTGCATCAACAATAAGTGTACAGTAGCTTTAAATTTTTAGGGAACGTTGTAAAAAATGTGTCAAAAATGGCTGTAATTTTTAGGTAACTCTTAAATATATGTGAAAATTTTTTGTTATTTTTTATTTTTTAAGAAATGTGTCAAAAATGCGTCAAATATTTCCTTGTCTATTTTTGTTGTTTATAGGAGAAAAGTATTAAATCTTTGACTCGTGCCTAAGTTAAAGACTCCCGTTATATTCAAAGATATACAAGTCAACAGCACACAGTCAGATCACAGGTCGAGACAACGGACAAACCTAACCCCGTGGCAATACTTCATTCACCTCTTCCCTTGTTTGTACATAAACCTTTGAAATCGACTATGAAATTCCAGGTGATATTAACTGGAATCACAAGAATACATTACAGATAAAACTGACTTGTTTACGCCTGGTTATACAAGAAGAAATGAAGTTTTATCTTATAATTCAGGTGACTCTACTAAAGGGGGAGGAACGTTGTCTGATTGAGCCTCCCTGACCTGAAGAAGAGGCAGCCTGAAGGAGGTAAAGTCGTCGCGGGAGGGTATAGATACGGGGAGGGAGGGGGTGAGGTAGGGAGTGGTTATCTTCACCGAGGAATCTCTTTGACGTGTAATTCAGTCGTGCTGTATGTAAGTTAGTCCTGGAACATCAAGAAGACGTCAATGGTCACCTGGGAAATATTCTGTGCTGCAATAGTCGAAAATCAAAGTATTTTCGAGGGATGAAAAAAAAAACTTGGTTTAAAAATTACTTGAGATTCAGTACACAGGTTATCGTAAGTGCCGAGAGTAGAAATATTGACGTTGTTTATAAAAATAAAATTAATCTGTACGTGATTTTTGTGTTTTCTTATTTGTTTCTTATATATTTTCTTTCTTTATGCCATCGTCTTTTATTAGTAATTCTCTTTCCCCTCTTTCTATTTTCTTTTCCAATTACATTTACGTCTTTTCCCTTTATCACTAATCCTCTTTCTTCCTCGTGTGTTTGTCTCTTCCTTTGTCTCTTTCTTTCCTTCTCTCAGTTTTATCCTAATTGCTTGTCCTTTTTACCTCCTCTTTCCTTTGTCAGTGATTCTCTCTCTCTCTCTGTCTGTCTGTCTGTTTTCCCTCTTCGCTTTTTTCGTTACTCTCTTTCTCTCTCTCTTGTTTGTTTATCTATTTTTATTTTCTCGTTTCGCTATTTTATATTTTGTATTATATTTCCCTCTCTTTCTTTACTCTTATCTCTCTTTCTCGTTTATCTAATTTTTTCCTTTCTCCATCTTTCCCTCACCTCTACCTTCTTCTCGCATAGTAGTTCCATTAAGTGAGGACACGTGTCATCTTGTTTACCATTCACAGCTGGTGTCCTTAACAAGACTCTCCTCAGCAGCTGTCCTTCAATAGTCAACAAAATCATACCGATCCGCACATCTCCTACAGACAAACTCGAAACTCTCAGACTTTCACAAAACACAATAGCGATGGACCGTCCGTTGTCCACTTTTGACTGACTCTCTTTTGACTGACTCTCTGCTTCTGGACAATATTTTTTTTATGTGAGTAGTTCATTGATCAGCAGTGATGAGTCAGATCACTGTATTCATCAACTCATACCGTAAATGTGATTAAATAAACATAAGTTTCACAAATAACAATTTAGTTTATTCAATACTGTACAATAATCAGTTGTTACCACTAAGTTAAGACAGACCAATATTTTTATAGAGAAAAGAAATGGAAATTTATGACATGAAAATCTAAAGAGGGCGAGTGTAGAAGAGGGAAGTGTATGCGAGAGTGAGGGAATGAATGGACACTTAAGTCTGAGTAACAATGAATGACTCACGACCTTCACCGTATATAAATATCACCACCAAATTATAAAATATTAAGACTAGTGGACGGCAGAGACTCATGGTCGGTGTTGGTGAGCGACGTTTGGCTGTGATAACAGGGCACCTTGTGTGTGTTCCTCCCTGGGATCACTTCTTCACCCAATATGGTGTGATGACACTTGTGTTGTCATGTCATAGAGGAGTGGTTTGTGTTGGGTTGTTACCACCAAGGTCCCCCGCCTGTGTAAGCACCCAACATACACGCCAAGTGAGCAGTCCAACACAATCACAAACACACTGGTGCTTTAATAATTATTATAATTATTATTTTCGTCATTACAGGTAAAGAAACTCTGAGGCAACTCTGCAATTGACCACAAAATTCCGGTAACCTTCCCGAGGCTGCTTAAACTGAAACAGTTTCCACGATCTGAGATCATGCTGGTTTAACGCCATCTGTGGTTCAGCTCTCGAACTACGTCTCCAGATTATGGAAGTTCGTTATGAATCCTTCATCTTTCCTCTCTGTGACTGTTTCTGAGCTTATGGTCTACTCAGTGTGTTGGTGACCAGATCAGTGTTAAGTGTGTGTGTTGATGGTGCACTGCTGAGACTTGGTGCTGTTCTTGGTTCTGAGACTTGGTGTTGAGTCTGATCTACTCTTTTGTTAGAGACTAGTGAGTGTTCTTGGTGCTAAGCCGATGCTGTTCTTGGTGCTAAGCCCTGTTGTTCCTGCTGGCCTGATCTACGCTGCTGCCAATCTACTCTAAAGTACAGTAGTAAGTAAAGACCTCGTGGTTTATATTCTCATTATATAGAATTTGTAAGAAATTTTGTAAGATGGAGGAAATGGTCAAGGGGGAGGAGGAGGAGGTGTGGGTGAGGTAGCAGGAGGAGGAGGAGGAGGTAAGGTAGCAGGAGGAGGTGAGGTAGCAGGAGGAGGAGGAGGTGTGAGGTGAGGTAGCAGGAGGAGGTGGGGGTGCCTGAGGAAGAGGTGTGGGTGAGGTAGCAGGAGGAGGAGGTGTTAGGTGAGTGCTTAGAGACAGGAGGTGTGAGGTGAGGTGAGGAGGGAGGTTGGCCGGGTGAGGTGGCAGGAGGAGAGGTTTGTGAGGTGAGGTGGGAGGAGGAGGTGTGAGGTGGGGAGTGGCAGGAGGAGGGAGGTGTGAGGGGTGGGAGTGGCAGGAGGAGGTGTGGGGTGGGGAGGAGGAGGAGGAGGAGGTGTGGGTGAGGGTAGCAGGAGGAGGAGGTTGTGAGGGGTGAGGTAGCAGGAGGGAGGTGTGTGAGGTGGGGAGTAGCAGCAGGTGGGGTGCCCTGAGGGGTGTGGGTGAGGTAGCAGGAGGAGGAGGTGTTAGGTGAGGTAGCAGGAGCAGGAGGTGTGAGGTGAAGTAGTAGTAGGAGGAGGAGGTGTGAGGTGAGGTAGCAAGAGGCAGAGGAGGAGGAGGTGTGAGGTGAGGTAGCAGGAGGAGGAGAGGGTGTGAGGTGAGGTAGCAGCAGGAGGAGGTGTGGAGTTAAGGTGGCAGAGGAGGGGGTGTGGGGTGAGGGTAGCAGGGAGGAGGAGGAGGTGTGGTGGGGTAGCAGGAGGAGGAGGAGGTGTGCGTTAAGGTAGCAGGAGGAGGAGGAGGTGTGAGTTGAGGTAGCAGGAGTAGGAGGTGTGAGTTGGGGTAGCAGGAGGAGGAAGAGGTGAGATAGCAGGAGGTGGTGGTGTGAGGTGAAGTAGCAGGAGGAGGAGGTGTGAGGTGAGGTAGCAGGAGGAGGAGGGAGGTGGTGTGTGCGGTGAGGTAGCAGGAGAGGAGGAGGTGCAGGTGGGGAATGTGGGAGGAGGAGGAGATTAACAGGTGAAGTAGTAGTAAGGAGGGAGGAGGAGGTGTGGGGGTGAGTGTGGGGAGGAGGAGGAGGTGGGTGTGGGGGTGGGGGAGTAGCAGGAGGGAGGAGGTGCAGGGGTGGGGTGGCAGGAGGAGGAGGTGCAGTGAGGAATGTGCAGAGGTGTGAGGTGGAAGTAGTAGTGGGAGGAGGAGGGTGTGAGGTGGGGGTGGCAGCAGGAGGAGGTGTGAGGTGAGGGAGGAGGAGGAGGTGAGGTGAGGGAGGAGGAGGAGGTGTGAGGTGAGGTAGCAGGAGGCAGAGGTGTGAGGTGAGGTAGCAGGAGGTGTGAGGTGGAGGAGGAGGAGGTGTGAGGTGAGGTAGCAGGAGGCAGAGGTGTGAGGTGAGGTAGCAGGAGGTGTGAGGTGAGGTAGCAGGAGGTGTGAGGTGAGGTAGCAGGAGGTGTGAGGTGAGGTACCAGGAGGTGTGAGGTGAGGTAAGAGGACTTATAACAATAATCTGGTCTGAATGTTTGGGTTAATATTAAATGATAGGGTCATTTTTTCACAAGATGCCCATAATGGTTTTGGACATGAAACTTAACGGGTATGTTTTCCCGGTGGTTTATGATGTGTTTTGAACGATTCTGATCTTCATATCTATCGCAAATGACTCGTTTTTGAGTGACTCTTGGGGGACCCGAGTAATTTTTTTTTGGGGGGGGGGGGGCAAAAGCGAGTTATGTGCTATATTTATAACCAAAGTTCACACAGATTTTCCGCTTTTAACAAGTAAAGAACAGCCAAACCTAAACTAACCTAACCTCACCTCGAAAACGAATCATTTGTGACGGAAACGTTACTAAGAAAAGTTGTTAGAAAATGACGAGATATACCTAGAACTGGACCCAAAAATACTGTGGGATATTATGAGTAACTTGTAAAAAAAAAAAAAAGTTAAAGGTGTAGCGATAATCGTGTGGCCAACAAAAGGTTAATATTGGTTAGGTTAGTTTTTTTTACCCCTCAAGTTCCATCTTCTTCAAAGCTCTTCGTGTGGGTTAAGATTGGTCGAGTTAGGAAACTTCTGTGGCTTTAGTATCCAATAATCACGCATCTTTCACAAGTATAACAGTACTTATTGGTGGTCGTCACACACTAAGATTGGTTGGGTTGGGTTTCCTCGTATGGTCGCTCGTAAACATGATTAATATTCACTAAACCGATGAATCTGATGAAATAATCGTGTAAATCAGTTAATAAATGTTAATGGTTAATGTCTCCTTAACATTTACCGAAATGAATATGGTTATTAAAAGTACATACTGAGGCGAAATAATTGTACTAAAGAATAAATATAGTCATTTTTGTTTTTTTTTAGTTAACGGTTTAAGCCCCGCCCCTCTTGCAGCTCATTGGCTCATACACTCAGTAATATTCCATAAATATTGATATATCACAAAATAATAATGCCTTTGGTATTTTGAGTATTAATGAATAAACCCGCATTATTATTAAGCTTCATATAATGGCGATGTTTGCCTCAGTAGTGAACATTAAAGAGCTTCTCGTGATGCTGCTCTTGTCACATCACAGCAGTAATATGAATGACAAGTTCTTTACCTATATTTGTATGCTGTTCACTGTTGAAATATTTATATCATTTATTTGTATGCATTTTTGTTTTCTTATTCGTACCGTTATTGCATTACACTTGCCCATGGCGTCATTTTTTTTTCTTCATGTTAGACTTGTGTACACAGGAGCGCCATCTGTGAACACCATCAAGGCTCCTCCTAGCCAGAGTCGGTTTGGGGCTGAGAATATTGAAGCAGGTTACCGGACTTGTGGCTGACCGTACCTCACCATCCCGGCCTGAGAGCTTATGACCGCCTGGCCATATTTTATATTTATATTTGTGACATAACTTTTTATCGATTTACTGGATCAATTAAATGTTTTTAAAGTTGTCCATGAAAGTTTCACATTTTCAATTTGCCGGATGTAGGTCGCGCTCTGATCGGCTGAAGTTATAGTTGAGCTAAATCGTAGCAGACAGTACTACAATAGTTCGGAGATAAAACTCACGGAACAGGTAGTGAGAGTTGTGAGTTGTTGGTGGAGGAAGATTACAAGTGAGGATCATCCCACCACACAACACCTATCTCACCACCACCACCATACCTAACTCAACACCTATCACCACATACCACCACCACCACCACCACACACCGCCGCCACCACCACCACCACCACCACTACTACCACTCAACACCACCACTACACAACACCTGCCACACTTTCATTACAACAGTATCCCGGTGTTAGTCATAAAGGCACGCCAGCACAGTGATATTTTCGGAAAAAATGTGTTGTTTAATGTTGATATTTAAGATGCAAGAACCATAACCATATGACTGGTGCTCTTATATAATGAAAATGTGCAGCTGACACCACCAAAATGAGTTTACTTTATTATTATTAACTAATCTGCAAATAGAGTTTAACAATGTTCATATTATTATTTTTTTTACATCTAATACAGTTAACATTTATTATAACGGGTATGGTATAATACTGCTACTAATGATAATTATAATAACAATAATGGTAATAATAATAATATTAATAATAATGGTAATGACAATAATAGTAACTACAACAATAATAATAATAATAATAATAATAATAACGATGATGATGATGATGACACACACACCTTGACGTAGCTCTTCACTTATATCAATAAGTTCATCTGTACATTGTCCTCGTAGTCTCCAGTCTTAATCTATACCTTTATGACGTGGGTTATGGTCGTGGGTTGTGGGTCGTATTATGGTCGTGGGTCGTAAAAGTTGATAGGTCATTTACTGTTATTACCAAACACCTCTCTCTCTCTCCAGAAATATGAGAAGAACCATCGAACTGCAGACAAATTCCCTTGAGCTTTACCTAATCTTATTCTTTTTCTCTCCTTCCTTTCTCTCTTTCTCTTTCTCTCTCTTTCCAGATATCCAAATTTGCTTTTGGTTAGTCGTGAATTATATTGGTAAGAAAAACCATCACTTTGTAAGATTATGCTGTGAGCTTTACATAAGTTATCGGGGAATCTGGGACACATCAGAGGTACTGAAGAATTATGGTTAACTCGCTTGATATTGCTTTTGAGAGAGAGAGAGAGAGAGAGCTACCTCCTCCACCACACCACCACAATGCTGACCATCCTAGCTACCACACCACCATAACGTTGACCATTCTAGGTACCACACCACCCCATAACACTGACCATCCTAGCTTCCACACCACTACAGCGCTGGTCCCTCACACTTGAACTTAACTCACGGTAGTTTCTCCTCCTTTCAAGGGCATCACTGAGAAAAATCTAAGCCATCTGAGAGTGTTGAAGATACACCTCACCACCAAGGAGAAACACTTTATGTAACATAGTGTCCAATTCTCTATAATACGGACTGCTTTGTTTACGTGTGGCCGAGAAATAGTGCAGCAGGAGTGTGTTTAAAGATTCTCAGTTTACTGTTTATGAGTTTACTGAAATGTGAGACTAAAAAAGAATTATCTAAGAGCATCTTATAGTTGTTTGTAGATATACACTTTGTTTACTTATATATATATATATATATATATATATATATATATATATATATATATATATATATATATATAT